>NW_028160864.1:0-95488 GCF_964263955.1 Coregonus lavaretus
CACTACTAAAGGACACAAATAAGAAGAAGAGACTTGCTTGGGCCAAGAAACACGAGCAATGGACATTAGACCGGTAGAAATCTGTCCTTTGGTCTGGACTCCAAATTTGAGATTTTTGGTTCCAACCGCTGTGTCTTTGTGAGACGCAGTGTAGGTGAACGGATTATCTCCGCATGTAGTTCTCCTCCACCGTGAAGCACGGAGGAGGAGGTGTTATGGTGTGGGGGTGCTTTGCTGTTGAAACTGTTTGTGATTTATTTAGAATTCAAGGCACAGTTAACCAGCATGGCTACCACAGCATTCTGCAGCAATACGCCATCCCATCTGGTTTGGGCTTAGTGGGACAATCATTTGTTTTTCAACAGGACAATGACCCAACACACCTCCAGGCTGTGTAAGGGCTATTTGACCAAGAAGGAGAGTGATGGAGTGCTGCATCAGATGACCTGGCCTCCACAATCCCCCGACCTCAACCCAATTGAGATGGTTTGGGATGAGTTGGACTGCAGAGTGAAGAAAAAGCATCCAACAAGTGCCCAGCATATGTGGGAACTCCTTCAAGACTGTTGGAAAAGCATTCCAGGTGAAGCTGGTTGAGAGAATGCCTAGAGTGTGCAAAGCTGTCATTAAGGTAAAGGGTGGCTACTTTGAAGAATCTCAAATATAATATATATTTTGATTTGTTTAACACTTTTTTGGTTACTACATGATTCCATATGTGTTATTTCATAGTTTTGATGTCTTCACTATTATTCTACAATATAGAAAATAGTTAAAATAAAGAAAAACCCATGAATGAGTGGCGCAGCGGTCTAAGGCACTGCATCGCAGTGCTAGCTGTGCCACTAGAGATCCTGGTTCGAGTCCAGGCTCTGTCGCAGCCGGCCGTGACCGGGAGACCCATGGGTGGCGCACAATTGGTCCATCGTCGTCCAAGGTAGGAGAGAGTTTGGCCGGCAGGGATGTGGGTTCGTTTCCCACGGGGGGCCAGTATGAAAAAAAAAACATGTATGCATTCACTAACTGTAAGTTGATCTGGATAAGAGTGTCTGCTAAATGACGTAAATATGTGTCCAAACTTTTGACTGGTACTGTATGTTTAGGTTAAAAGTGCCAAAGGGGTCATTTTGACCCCAAATTGGTCATGATTGCAAAGAGACACTGTCTGTCAAGCAGTAACACTTAAATATAAATGGTTTAAACACACACAAGTAAATGGTATATATTTCCCCAAAATAAGTATATACAGTGCCTTAGGAAAGTATTCAGACCCCTTGACTTTTTCCACATTTTGTTAGGTTGCAGCCTTATTCTAAAATTGATTAAAACCAATTTTTTCCTCTCATCAATCTACACATAATGACAAAGCAAAAACTGTTTTTTAGAAATGTTTGCAAATTTATATACTTTTTTTTTTTTTTGAAAATATCACATTTACTTAAGTATTAAGACACTTTACTCAGTACTTTGTTGAAGCACCTTTGGCAGCGATTACAGCCTCGAATCTTCTTGGGTATGACGCTACAAGCTTGGCACACCTGTATTTGGGGAGTTTCTCCCATTCTTCTCTGCAGATCCTCTCAAGCTCTGTCAGGTTGGATGGGGAGCGTTGCTACACAGCTATTTTCAGGTCTCTCCAGAGATGTTCGATCGGGTTCAAGTCCGGGCTCTGGCTGAGCCACTCAAGAACATTCAGAGACTTGTCCCGAAGCCACTCCTGCGTTGTCTTGGCTGTGTGCTTAGGATCGTTGTCCTGTTTTAAGGTGAACCTTCGCCCCAGTCTGAGGTCCTGAACGCTCTGGAGCAGGTTTTCATCAAGGATCTCTCTGTACTTTGCTCCGTTCATCTTTGCCTCAATCCTGACTAGTCTCCCAGTCCCTGTTACTGAAAAACATCCCACAGCATGATGCTGCCAACACCATTCTTCACCATAGGGATGGTGCCAGGTTTCCTCGAGACGTGACGCTTGGCATTCAGGCCAAAGAGTTCAATCTTGGTTTCATCAGACCAGAGAATCTTGTTTCTCATGGTCTGAGAGTCTTTAGGTGCCTTTTGGCAAACTCATAGTGGGCTGTCATGTGCCTTTTATTGAGGAGTGGCTTCCGTCTGGCCACACCACCATAAAGGCCTGATTGGTGGAGTGCTGCAGAGATGGTTGTCCTTCTGGAAGGTTCTCCCATCTCCACAGAGGAACTCTAGAGCTCTGTCAGAGTGACCATTGTGTTCTTGGTCACCTCTCTGACCAAGGCCCTTCTCCTCCGATTGCTCAGTTTGTCTGGTCGGCCAGCTCTAGGAAGAGTCTTGGTGGTTCCAAACTTCTTCCATTTAAGAATGATGGAGGCCACTGTGTTCTTGGGGACCTTCAATGCAGCAGACATTTTTTGGTACCCTTGCTTTGCCTCGACACAATCCTGTCTCGGATCTTTACGAACAATTCCTTCGACCTAACAGCTTGGTTTTTGCTCTGACATGCACTGCCAACTGTGGGACCTTATATAGATAGGTGTGTGCCTTTCCAAATCATGTCCAATTAATTGAATTTACCACAAGTGGACTCCAATCAAGTTGTAGAAACATCTCAAGGATGATCAATGGAAACAGGATGCACCTGAGCTCCATTTTTGAGTCTCATAGCAAAGGGTCTGAATACTTACAGTACCAGTCAAAAGTTTGGACACACCTACTCATTCAAGGGTTTTTCTTTCTTTTTTTTACTATTTTCTACGTTGTAGAATACAGTGCCTTGCAAAATTATTCATCCCCCTTGGAATTTTTCCTATTTTGTTGCATTACAACCTGTAATTTAAATTGATTTTTATTTGGATTTCATGTGATGGACATACACAAAATAGTCCAAATTGGTGAAGTGAAATGAATAAAAGAACTTGTTTCAAAAAATGCATGTTTATTCACCCCCTTTGCTATGAAGCCCCTAAATAAGATCTGGTGCAACCAATTACCTTCAGAAGTCACATAATTAGTTAAATAAAGTCCATCTGTGTGCAATCTAAGTGTCACGTGATCTGTCACATGATCTCAGTATATATACACCTGTTCTGAAAGGCACCAGAGTCTGCAACACCACCAAGCAAGCGGCACCATTAAGACCAAGGATCTCTCCAAAAAGGTCAGGGACAAAGTTGTGGAGGAGTACAGATCAGGGTTGGTTTATAAAAAAATATCCGAAACTTTGAACATCCCACGGAGCACCATTAAATCCATTATTTAAAAAATGGAAAGAATATGGCACCACAACAAACCTGCCAAGAGAGGGCCACCCACCAAAACTCACAGACCAGGCAAGGAGGGCATTAATCAGAGAGGCAACAAAGAGACCAAAGATAACCCTGAAGGAGCTGCAAAGCTCCACAGCGGAGATTGGAGTATCTGTCCATAGGACCACTTTAAGCCGTACACTCCACAGAGCTGGGCTTTACGGAAGAGTGGCCAGAAAAAAGCCATTGCTTAAAGAAAAAAATAAGCAAACACGTTTGGTGTTCGTCAAAAGGCATGTGGGAGACCCCCAAACATATGGAAGAAGGTACTCTGGTCAGATGAGACTCAAATTAAGCTTTTTGGCCATCAAGGAAAACGCTATGTCTGGCGCAAACCCAACACCTCTCATCACCCCGAGAACACCATCCCCACAGTGAAGCATGGTGGTGGCAGCATCATGCTGTGTTGATATTTTTCATCGGCAGGGACTGGGAAACTGGTCAGAATTGAAGGAATGATGGATGGCGCTAAATACAGGGAAATTCTTGAGGGAAACCTGTTTCAGTCTTCCAGAGATTTGAGACTGGGACGGAGGTTCACCTTCCAGCAGGACAATGACCCTAAGCATACTGCTAAAGCAACACTCGAGTGGTTTAAGGGGAAATATTTAAATGTCTTGGAATGGCCTAGTCAAAGCCCAGACCTCAATCCAATTGAGAATCTGTGGTATGTCTTAAAGATTGCTGTACACCAGCGGAACCCATCCAACTTGATGGAGCTGGAGCAGTTTTGCCTTGAAGAATGGGCAAAAACCCCATTGGCTAGATGTGCCAAGCTTATAGAGACATACCCCAAGAGATTTGCAGCTGTAATTGCTGCAAACGGTGGCTCTACAAAGTATTGACTTTGGGGGGGGTGAATAGTTATGCACGCTCAAGTTGTGTTTTTTTGTCTTATTGCTTGTTTGTTTCACAATAAAAAATATTTTTAATCTTCAAAGTGGTAGGCATGTTTTGTAAATCAAATGATACAAACCCCCCCAAAAAATCCATTTTAATTCCAGGTTGTAAGGCAACAAAATAGGAAAAATGCCAAGGCGGGTGAATACTTTTGCAAGCCACTGTAATAGTGAAGACATCAAAACTATAAAATAACACATATGGAATCATGTAGTAACCAAACAAGTGTTAAACATATCTAAATATATTTTAGGGCCTCCCGAGTGGCGCAGTGGTCTAAGGCAGCTGTGCCACTAGAGATCCTGGTTCGAGGCCAGGCTCTGTCGATGCCGGCCGCGACCGAGAGACCCATTGTGCGGCGCACAATTGGCCCAGCGTCGTCCAGGTTAGGGGAGGGTTCGGCCAGCAGGGATATTCTTGTCCCATCGCGCACTAGCGACTCCTGTGGCGGGCCAGGCGCAATGCACGCTGACACGGTCGCCAGTTGTACAGTGTTTCCTCCGAATGTGCGGCTGGATTCCGGGTTAAGCGGGCATTGTGTCAAGAAGCAGTGCGGATTGGCTGGGTTGTGTTTCGGAGGACGCACGGCTCTCGACCTTCACCTCTCCCGAGTCCGCATGGGAGTTGCAGCGATGTTGTGAAATTGTTAGATATTACTGCACTGTCAGAGCTAGAAGCACATGCATTTCGCTACACCCGCAATAACATCTGCTAAACACGTGTATGTGACAAATACAATTTGATTTGATTTGATGGGACAAGACTGTAACCCCCAATTGGATACCAGGGAGAAAAAAGGGGTATAAATACAAATATAACAACAACAAAAAAATATATATATGTACACTACCGTTCAAAAGTTTGGGGTCACTTAGAAATGTCCTTGTTTTCAAAAGAAAAGCAATTTTTTTGTCCATTAAAATAACATCGATCAGAAAAACAGTTTAGACATTGTTAATGTTGTAAATAGCTATTGTAGCTGGAAACAGCTGATTTTTATGTAATATCTACATAGGCATAATAGCCAGAAACAAATAACTTTCTTCTGAAACTCGTCAGTCTATTCTTGTTCTAAGAAATGAAGGCTATTGCATGCAAGAAATTGCCAAGAAACCAAAGTGCCCTCTAGTGGCCTCATGGGTGGAATGTTATTAATTTTTTCATAATTTCATCATTAATAAACATAATTTCATTTTTAAATGAAGATCCGGTGTTTCTATGTCAAACGGTTTTGCTATATTTCAGTCTTCTGTGATGTATATAAAGTGTAATATTGGGATGCAAACTCAACATTTTATAAATGTCTATATCGGACATGGTACAGGTGTCTTCTGTTTTTAAAGACCATAACCATATGTGTGAAGTGTATACTTTTGCTTCAAATTAGATTTGTTTAAGACTACCAAAGAACACTCTGTGTGACCTTGATTTAGCCCACGGCAGTAACAGTTTTAAATAAAGAAATGCACACATTTATAGTCAAATTTGATGTTTCAAAATATACGTTTTTGAATGTTTTGAACAGATATTTTGATACATTTCATCCATAGCCACTTGTTCTGAACATTTGTCTGTTAATCATTCAAAGTGTGTTTCTGTGATACTCAGAGGCTGAGAGATTGGCGATTGAGCATATCTGACATACTGGCATGACCTAAAATGGCCAACGATATGGTTGATGTGGTCACCTGTGCCATAAGACTTTTAGCTCTAACTTTGGAATGCTATGGGCTATCAACTCAGTTCCAATTGCATCTGAAAGATGACTCACTGGACTTGGTATAGACACACTGACTAGAAGAATATGCTTTAACATTTTATTTTTATAAAACAAATTGTTGTTGTTCATATGTTTTTTTCACCTCTCTTGACACCTAATAATCTTTATAACCTTTGTAATCTCCATAGGATTACAATTGATAAACTTTTAAAGCAAAATATAAAGATGAATGTTTTATTTACCACATCTGAATAGAACATAATATAATAGAACATAATAGAATAGAGCAGGTATGTACAGTTGAAGTCGAAAGTTTACATACACTTAGGTGTATGTAACTAGTTTTTCAACCACTCCACAAATTTCTTGTTAACAAACTATAGTTTTGGCAAGTCGGTTAGGACATCTACTTTGTGCATGACACAAGTAATTTTTCCAACAATAGTTTGCAGACAGATTATTTCACTTATAATTCACTATATCACAATTCCAGTGGGTCAGAAGTTTACATACACTAAGTTGACTGTGCCTTTAAACAGCTTGGAAAATTCCAGAAAATGATGTCATGGCATTAGAAGCTTCTGATAGGCTAATTGACATAATTTGAGTCAATTGGTGGTGTACCTGTGGATGTATTTCAAGGCCTAACTTCAAACTCAGTGCCTCTTTGCTTCACATCATGGGAAAATCAAAATAAATCAGCCAAGACCTCAGAAAAAAATGTGTAGACCTCCACAAGTCTGGTTCATCCTTGGGAGCAATTTCCAAACGCCTGAAGGTACCACGTTCATCTGTACAAACAATAGTACGCAAGTATAAACACAGTGGGACCACGCAGCCGTCATACCGCTCAGGAAGGAGACGCGTTCTGTCTCCTAGAGATGAATGTACTTTGGTGCGAAAAGTGCAAATCAATCCCAAAACAACAGCAACGGACCTTGTGAAGATGCTGGAGGAAACGGGTACAAAAGTATCTAAATCCACAGTAAAACGAGTCCTATATCGACATAACCTGAAAGGCCACTCAGCAAGGGAAGCTTGTGGAAGGCTACCCGAAATGTTTGACCCAAGTTAAACAATTTAAAGGCAATGCTACCAAATACTAATTGAGTGTATGTAAACTTCTGACCCACTGGGAATGTGATGAAAGAAACAAAAGCTGAAATAAATAATTCTCTATACTATTATTCTGACATTTCACATTCTTAAAATAAAGTGGTGATCCTAACTGACCTAAGACAATGAATTTTTACTAGGATTAAATGTCAGGAATTGTGAAAAACTGAGGTTAAATGTATTTGGTATGTAAACTTCCGACTTCAACTGTATAAGTGCTTTGTGACGTCTGCAGTAGATACTGCTGAACAGCTAGAATGGACCCATTATGGCTAACACTGGATTAACATCATCCTTTACCCTGAGTGTGTGTGCGTGTACCCCCGTTAGCTAATGGGGATCATATGTGGAGTCAGCACAGAAACACTAAACAATTTACTCTTCCCACCCCCCCCTCCACACACACACACACACACATACACATCCTCGGCCTTAAACCCCTCGTCAGTGAGTTAAACACTACTCCTTGGGGAGGTAGAGTACAGCCCTGCCACCGTGTGTGTTAGAGATAGGAGGTGGTGAATGGAGGGAGAGGGGAGAAGGGACAGGGAGAGAGAGAGAGAGAGAGCAGGAGGTATGGAGTACCCAGAGAGAGAGGGACAGCGGTAAAGAAGGAGAAAGAAAGACACAGAGAGAAAAGAAAGAGAGAAAGAGAGGTTTAGAGGCTCACAGAGGGGTAGAGGGGCCCTGTAGTTCTGGCCGAGGGGCGAGACTGTCAACAACGCATGTATCAAAACCCCCAGACAACACACTCCATATACACACGCACAGCCCCTGTTTTTGGTGTGTGTGTGTGTGTGTGTGTGCGTACATAACACTGCACGTGACACCAACAGCAGAGGTAAGACAAGCATAATGCCAAGCAGAATCTTCTCTACTGGAGAGAGTGGTTGAGGAAGAAGGAGAGAGAGGGGGAGGGGGAGGCAGAAAGAGGGGTGAGGGAGAAGGAGAGAGAGGGGGAGGGAGAAGGGGAGAGAGGGGAGGGAGAAGGGGAGAGAGGGGGAGGGAGAAGGAGAATGAGAGAGCGGGGGAGGGGAGGGAAGAGACAGAGAGAGGGAAAGCGGTAAAGAGAGAGAACATTTAGAGAGATTCGGAGGGGGGATAGAATAGAGAGCATTATTTATGCAGTCAACAAACATACCTGTGAAAGTAGTTATTTGGTCATTTTACCTAAAACCATTAATTGTTTTGATTTGGGGAATAAAGCAATATCAAGACATTACCACATAACCATTGCAGCAAGAGTTTGATTGAATTCAGCAGAACATTTAAATAAATAAAAATGTTAAAAGCTGAGAACGTCAGTGTACTGTCTGCGTGTTGTAGCAGAACACACCACAGTCTGTGTTCCTTTAATGAAAAAACTGTGTTCCGTGTGTGTGTGCACGTGTGCATGTGTACGTATGTGTGAGTGCGGGCAGCTCTTAAAACCCTTCTTTAAGAGGACATGCAATCTGGATCCTATTTAACATCCATGGAACATGTGTTTTTATTTCAGGGCTCTTAGGTCAGATGTACTTGACTCTGCTCCAACTGTTTAAATGTTTGCCATTATTCACACACAGTATCAAAACGTTACTTAGGTTGAAGTGGTGATATTTGACATTCAGATCCCAAAGCCTGTGGGTATGATGACTGTACAGGGTTGTGTTCTGTCTGAAATAGGGCAGGTTAGGTCATAGACAGTTTCATAAGCCCAGTCTGACCTCTTTATACAGACACACACAATCTCTCTCTCTTTCTTTCTCTCCTTTAATCTCTCAGAATACTAGTCAACTAACTCAAATTCCCACATCTCTCTCTTTCTCTCCCTCTGAATCCCCTTTGTTTTCCACTGGCTGCTAACAACCACGCTGATACCATTCATATCTACACTGAACAGAAATATAAACGCAATATGTAAAGTGTTGGTCCCATGTCTCATGAGCTGAAATAAAAGATCCCAGAAATTTTCCATACGCACAAAAAGCTTATTTCTCTCCAATTTTGTGCACAAATTTGTTTACATCCCTGTTAGTGAGCATTTCTCCTTTGCCAAGATAATCCATCCACCTGACAGGTGTGGCATATCAAGAAGCTGATTAAACAGCATGATCATTACACGTGCACCTTGTGCTGGGGACAATAACAGGCCACTCTAAAATGTGCAGTTTTGTCACACAACACAATGCCAGAATGTCTCAAGTTTTGAGGGAGTGTGTAATTGTAATGATGACTGCAGGAATGTCCACCAGAGCTGTTGTCAGAGAATTCAATGTTCATTTCTCTACCATAAGCCACCTCCAACGTTGTTTTAGAGAATTTGGCAGTACGTCCAACCGGCCTCTCAACCGCAGACCACGTGTAACCACGCTAGCCCAGGACCTCCACATCCGGCTTCTTCACCTGCGGGATCGTCTGAGAGGAGGGGGACGGGGTGCTGAGGAGTATTTCTGTCTGTAATAAAGCCCTTTTTGTGGGGAAAAACCCATTCTGATTGGCTGGGCCTGGCTTCCCATTGGGTGGGCCTGGTACCCAAGTGGGTGGGCCTATGCCCTCCAAGGCCCACCCATGGCTGCACCCCTGCCCAGTCATGTGAAATCCATAGATTAGGGCCTAATGAATTTATTTCAATTGACTGATTTCCTTGTATGAACTGTAACTCAGCAAAATCTTTGAAATTGTTGCATGTTGCGTTTATATTTTTGTTCAGATTAAAACAACTGAAGCCTGCCATTATAGTTTCTGGAAATATGGTCCCCCTATATGTTGTGGTGTTAAAACCCATGTACTTACATGGTAATTAGCAGGTAATCATTAGCAAGTGATTAGCATGAGCAGGTAGGGTGTAAATAAAGTCCAGCTACACATTGTTGCAAAACCCCTACAACTGATATACCTGTTTGCAGCTTGCACAAGGAGTGGGGAGGATGGAGAAGATGGGTGGAAGAATTAATGAATGGGAGACAAGAGGAGAGGAAAGAAGAGGAGGAGAGAAAATGAGGGTGAAAAAGCAAGGAGAGGCAGCGTCAAACAGAGGCAGTGTTTGTCTGGGATTTTCCCCTCAGACAGAGTGAAAATAGGGGCGTAAAGAAACCAGGCAGTATGATCTTTAGAGAGATTACATGTCTATAGAAATAGAAAGTATTCAGAGAGAACAGAGATTAGAGAGATACAAGAGCAGGTAGACGTTCCCCTAACTCTAAGGCTGTGTTTACACAGGCAGGCCAATTCTGATCTTCTGCACAATTATTTCCAAAAGAGCTCATCTGATTGGTCAAAAGACCAATTAGTGGAAAAATTATCCGAATTGGGCTGCCTGTGTGAACGCAGCCTAGCTGGTCCCGAGTCAGACACTTGTTTGGTCCTGTTAATGGTTATGATTAGAATGTGAGGTTGGGTAACCTGATCCTAGATCTGTACTTAGAGGTAACTGCTATCCTGAGAGATAGTAGAACTATCAGGTATCAGGAAGTGTAGTGTGAGAAGCAAAATAGTTAACCACATTGATTAAATGTGCTACTACTCAAACCACCACACACTACTAGCTAGGTTGTGGTATTGACATGCTAATGTCAGAGCCCTGTTCCAATAACTTCTTCCTTTCTTACTACAGCGTTGAAACGGGGCCCAAGTCTTTGAGATGATGCCTTCTATAAGAATCCAGTGAATACTCATCCAGAAATCCAACAAACAGCCTAATTGGTGAGTCAAACAGGCTCATTCAATTAGCGATGAAACATGTGAATGTAATATTCTGAGAGGTCCTCTTCTGGAGTGATTGAAAATACAGGTCTGGCTCGATTGAACACAACCTGTTTGGAGTGTGTGTGAGATGTGTGTGTGCGTGTGTGTACATTAGGGTGAATACCTCTGAATTCCAGGAGTGGAGTTGATTTATAATTACCCTAACAAACCATACGAACCATCTTACCCTATCAGAAATACACACACACACTCCCTCAACAGTGTGTGTGTTCTGAGATGTATTTGGGCTCAGACCAATCGATACTGATGCTATGATGAGACAGTGATAGAGTTTGTGGTCTAGAGCTGAGTAGATACAAACACACTCTCCCTCTCTCTCTTCCCCATGGAGCAACACAAGCACACGGACAGCTCTGCCTAGCTAGATTGTGTTTGTGTGTCCTAGCTCTTTGCACTCTCTCTTCGCTTTCCCCCTTTTTTGGACAATGTGTTTGCTTATGTGTGTCCTGTAGAAAACAGTGGAGGTGGTTAACCCCAAGAATGACATGCATGCGCACACACACATGCATGCAGTCAGTGTGTCCTTCCCACAGATGAGCAACATTTAAACAGAACACTTCGCTCCTGCACACACACACCCCGCCACTGCACTGCACCGCCACTCACACGCATTCTTAAAGGGACAGGACACACACACACGTCCCTCAACTTCATACCTGGTATACATGTACACATTTTATGAATAATTCCCTCACGACACACAGGCAGCCCAATTCTGATCTTTTTTTTTCACTAAATTGGTCCTTTCACAAAAACAGATCTGAAAAATATCTGATGTGAAAAGATCTGCTGTGATTGGCCAAAATACCAATTAGTGGAAAGATGATCAGAATTTGTCTGCCTGTGTAAACACAGCCACATAACTATTTCTAAACAGGACACACAGAGCTTTTATATACCATTCCTGGCCGAAACACACCTTACAGAGCACACAGTTACATGTGGGCACAGTGGGACACTGTTAAAAGAGGTATGTTAGTGCTGTGCTAGATCAAAACCCTGCACACACCCATGTGGGTCTCCAAGCCCAGGAATGAAGAACACTGTCCAGTCTATCATAATTTAGTTAGGCAAATAAACCAAAACGTGGTCTCTATTTCTTTAAGAAGCCCCCACCATTCTACAACAGGGGGAGCGTGAGTACAATCCTGGAACAGCGACTGAAGAAAAAAAAAGATCACCAACAGACGGTTTCAAGCTCCCCCCGACGGCAGCAGCCCCTGTTCGGATCGGCAATGTTGAGGATGGATGTAACCTGCTAGAAAAAAAAGACACCGGGGCACAGTGAGAGAGAGAACACTACTGCTGTGTAGCTATGGAGATCGTAAGTGGTCGCTTTCTTTGACAGGTGTCGGAACAGGACTGAATAAAAAGTATCGAAACCAGCTTCAAGGATGTACGCCAAGGGGAAAGGTGCTGTTGTGCCCTCAGATAACCAAGCAAGAGAAAAGTAAGTGGGAATAGTGCACTGTCACAAAAACACTAGCTAGAGACACTAAAGCTAGGATATCTACTGTTATCTCCAACGCTCACATACACCACCTAGCTTGTTGTCATATAAAGTGTGCAGATGAGGATACGATATGCTCTCTCTTCGTAGTTGTTTTGGTTCTTTGTTTTTCAGGTTGTTTTCTTGCATCGGTGAAGTCTTGTAGCCCTCCCTAACAAGCAAGCAGTTATTGGGAGTTGATGGCTAGCCTAGCTAACGTTAGCTAACTACCAAGCTATCCATTCCTACCAGTTTCATTCTCATCCGGTACAGTAGATTATTAACTTCATGTATGATGTTGGAGATATTAAGCAACATTGGCAAAGTCGTTAGTTTTAAAACTATGTGCAATATGTTGCATTTTAGAATTTAGTGCAAAATAGAGAATCCCTCTCCCTACCTCTCTGGGTATTGGGAACAATGCATTCGTAAAGATGCTTGTGTGTTGTTTCAGGAATCCTGTGATTTAGCTTATGGTGAAATAACGTAGCCGACTGATAGCTTTTACAAAGTTGAAACCAATGTAACAGGTTTTGTTTCAGTGTAACAAAGGAGTGTCCAACGTTCCAAAAAGTAACTCTTCGAACTCACTCGCTTGTATCAATGTGTGTTCTTTCATACGCGAGCTACTGATAGGTAGGCTAGGAGCTAGCTAGCGGCAAGTATGACAACTTTGTGTCCAAACCGTTTGTTTAGGCCTTATCAAAGAGTAAATTACGTGTACTTTATAAAACGAGGTTTGCTGTAATTTAAAATTGGCCCTATGCTGAGCATTTGGCCAAATAGTTGAGTTATAAACTAGGTAGTGTGCTAGCTCAGATAGCTGTAGCTTACCTATCCCTTTGTCTGCTAGCTACGGATGCCGTTTTGTCTGTGAAGGATGCTGGTCCGCTGATGTAGGAACTGGCAGCTAGTACGACAGTAACTATATTATCCACCCTGTGCTACTGTGTTTTTGCATTTATGTTTCGTTCCTAATCATGTTTGTCTCGCAACATGTGTTGAGACTTCAAATTTGTATGTTATAACCTGCAGAACCAGATACCCATAATTATGCACTGTGAACAACACAACTACTAGGCTATTCATACTGATTTATTTGAACTTTACTTACAAGCTGTAGATGGCTCTTTTTCCCGTGTCTTGCCAAATGTCAACAAAGCCGGATACCTCATTATTTGCCCATGCTTTTTACCACACACTTCAGTCCATGTTTCAATAAAAGCTGTTCCAAGCCTTGTCCCTTAGATGTGCAAATAAATTGTCAAAGCATTTGTCTGTTCCTTTTGTCTATGTCTGTGTTGTGCTTGATATGAGTATGTTCATCTCTACAATCTAGCCTAACTGATTATCTCTGCAATCTAGCCTAACTGATTTTATGAATCAACCTCAGCACGAGCTCAGGGCAGACCATCGCTTAGCTCAGAAGACAAACTTTTGTTGATCTTCCTCTCCTCCCCTTTCCGTCTCTCTATTATTCTGCCTCCTTACCTCCCCTCTGTCTCCTCTCCTTTCTTCCCCCCCTCTCCAATGCTCAGTTCTCCCTTCCTCTCTTCCAAGTCCTCATCTCCCTCTTCTGTGTTGAATTATTGAGTGTCAGACTGAAGCGGTTGCTCTCGCTGTGAGTTGGAGCGGTGTGTGTGTGCGGTCGCCCCTGATCTGGCGCAATGTGTGTGTTTCTCTGTCTGTGAGAAGGAGAGAGAGAGAGTGTGTGTGTGTCGGTGGGCTGGCTTATCCATGTTTAAAGAGGGGTTTTGTCTGCAGCCGCAGGCAGGATGTCAGGTGTACTGGTGGCGTACATCAGGGGGGAAGTTTGTGTGAAAGAGAATGAGGGAGGAGTGAGCTGTCCCTTTGCTGACTGAAGAAGTGTGCGTGTGCACAGAGACACTACCTTCCCATCACAACATTTCCCCAGTGTTGCAGCTCAAGAAACTCTTCTCCTCTCAATGCGTGATTTTAAATAATGCAGCAGACCAGGTGCACATAGCCCCCCACACACACACACAGACAGGCCTCCCATCACACATAAACATTTCATCAGTGCCCTCGTGGGGGCGATCAGCAGTTTGATCCAGTTAACCATAGCATCCTGTAAACGGTCAGGAGAAGACATGGTGAGTGTGTCGTGTGTGTGAGAGTAGACCTACACTAACTAAAG
The DNA here is from genome assembly GCF_964263955.1 of Coregonus lavaretus. NCBI lineage: Eukaryota > Metazoa > Chordata > Actinopteri > Salmoniformes > Salmonidae > Coregonus > Coregonus lavaretus. The sequence continues at coordinate 14,406 of NW_028160864.1, forward strand.
TCAGTGGTGTAGTGGAGGGTAAACGCAGTTTACCCACCCTGCATCCCACTTCTGGCTTGCCTCTGAAGCTAAGCAGAGGCCCTCTTTCCTCTGGTCTAAAAAAAGATCACAATGCCCCAGGGCAGTGATTGGGGACATTGCCCTGTGTAGGGTGCCATCTTTCGGATGGGATGTTAAAAGGGTGTTCTGACTCTCTGTGGTCACTAAAAGATCCCATGGCACGTATCATAAGAGTAGGGGTGTTAACCCCGGTGTCATGGCTACATTTCCCTACCTTTTGGGGAAAAATGCATTGAAAGTATAGGCAGCGTTTCTTTATTCACCGTGACCGCCGATCAGTTTACCCACCTGTTTTTTTACCACTACATCACTGACTAAGGTGTGTGTGTGTGTGGTACTTGTGTGTGTCGAGAGACCCACACTCTAAACCAGCAGTCTCACATTGCTACATTTTGTCAGGTGTGTGTGTGAGAGAGAGGCCTAACTGACCCAAGACTGACAGTAAACTCCACTACACAACCAGGAAGCCTCAGAGAGTTGTGCGTGATAGAACCACTACCTCTGACATCCTGGCTCATAAATCACAAGCTCGCCTGTCTGAAGAGCTGCAACCTCACAATTACCTCCTGCTCTTAAGAGGGTTAGGACTCTTCTCTGGCAGTGTGTGTCCTGTCTTACCAGTTGTTATCGGTGTGATCACAGGATGGGAACACCCCTCAGCTATTTATGACCCTGTCCTGTGAGACAGCCCTTACGACTGTACACACACACCAGACCTGGGTTGAAATACATGTGTATTTTATTAATACTTATTTCAATACTTATTTTCTGTGTATTAGAGAATTTTCGAATAATATGGTCAGAATCAACTACTTGTATTGTATTCACGAGCTGTTGCGTCTCAACTGTTGGCAGGCACAACACAAACACCTCAGATGATGAAAGGGCTAAGCTACAACATATGCGAAATATAAAAATAAAAAAGTGGAGTTTACCATTTTTGTAAAAATAATTGTTTTCAAATTTTAAAATAGTTTGACAACCCTGTTTTGTAAGCTTTTTAAATGATATTTTCCAGTGATGAAGACATGGCTGTCTCATGGTGTGTAAAATGGGTCAAATTTGAGCACCTTTATCTTTTCACTTTCTGACCATTTCGGTCATGGTCAAATATGTATGGAAAGTTTTTTGTTTAAATCAAAGGGGATGCTGTCAAAAAGTAATTGAATTCAAATGAGTGGAATCTCTCTTGATGCAGGATAACACTTTGTTGTTATATAGTACATTTCCTGCAGTTCTACATATTTTGCCATGGGGCGAACATTTATGCAATTTTATAACAAATTTCATACCGTTCTACTAATTTTGCCATGAAAAAAAAATAAAATACGGTTTTAGTTACTTTCCAGCAATTCTACCCATTTGCCATGGGGTGAAATTATTGCCTTTTTAAAGATGCACTATGCAGAAATTGCTCTTAAAATTCTAATAGTTAGCCTAATTTCCGTTTGTGACAAAACAAGCAAGTATAGTGTAGAGAATCATTGTGCCATCTAAACTGCTGTGAAATATTGTTTCCATAACCAAAAATATTTCATTTTCAGCTGTTTGAAGCTGGTGTACAAAACCAAAAGTAAAAGTAAAAGGCGCAAAAACCAAACTTAAAAATGGGAGGCATAGACATAGCATACATACAACAGATCTACCGCTTCTTAGACTTGATTTCAATGAGAATGACAGATCTATAACTCACATTTCTATGTGAATTTTGTCGGGTTGCCCAAAAAGTTACATATTGTAGCTTAGAAGCAAATTTCCTGCAGTTCTACATATTTTGTCATGACTTATGCCATGTTAACCCCTTTCAGCCTGAGCGGAATGTTCCATTTCTTACTGGATCATGACCTTGTCGTGCATTAATGAGTATAATTTGCTGGTGTAAAAACATGATACCTATTTTGAAAGCTGAGAAACTGCCCTTTCAAATGACAATAATCAGTCAAGAAAGAACACCTGTGAAAATGTATCTTTTATATATGAAAATCAATGCTTTCCCCAAAAAATAACTGCCATTTACAACACTTTCTAATGAGGATAGAGAAAAACTTAGAGCATATTGAGTGTTTTGTTTTGTAAGGGTTGAAAATCTGAAATCAGAATACAAATACATTTGACTGTGAACTAGTTAGTTGTTTTAGTGACCAATGGTATTTAAAAAATGATAATAATTGTATATGGAATGTTCCTTGATCAGACACTTTATTATCTGGATAGTATATTAAACACATCTGCACCAAAACAAATTACAAATAGCATTTAGTCTTACATATGATAAGGAAAGACATAAACAAGTAACATAATATTAATAACACAATAACTTTATTGAAAGAATAATGTTAGGGAATACATTGTCTCATTCAAACTTGTAAAAAAAGAAAGTGCAAGTTATCGCCATCATAGCCATAACATTATATACAACATTCATCGCAGGGATATTGTCATCAAAATCGATCTGGAATTACATAATATAATAAGAAAGGCATATAATAACAATAATTGGCTTTTACAACGGTAATTTCTTCTATACATCCATTACACTAGAACAATAGCCTATCACGTGAGGAGTCAGACCGGGAACAATTTAAAAGCCCAACATTATTTTACAGTCTTTACAAGTCCTTTACATCTCCAAGGCCATGAGAGTCATGACTCAAACATAATAATAATAATATGCCATTTAGCAGACGCTTTTATCCAAAGCGACTTACAGTAACATGTAGGCAGGCTGGCATGCAGGATGTATGGGATAAGGAAAGGAAAACATATACAAGGGTGAGGAACATGCACGAGTCGGTTATCTCAGAGTAGCTGCGGTGGACCTGGAGTGCAGCCGGTGGCTGGTAGGACAAGGAGGCAAGGCCAGTGGGGGAGGACCAGAAGGAGGTGCGGAGGGGGAAAGAAGGGTAGAGGCAAGAGTGGATGCGGTCTGGGGAGGGGCGTAATGCTGGGCAGCTGGGGAGTGTCTTAAACCTGTGGGGGCAGGGGGACAGGCATCAGTTGGCATCAAGCATACTGTGTTTCTATAACCGCCCTAAACCAGCCTGATCTGGCAAGCTCACATTCTGTTTCACTGCAAGTGAAGTGAAACCAGTGTGGGCACAGTGGTCAATCTGGTTTAGTTGACATTTCAGTCATTTAGCAGACACTCTTATCCAGACCGACTTACAGGAGCAGTAAGGGTTAAGTGCCTTGCTCAAGGGCAGATCAACAGATATTTTTCACTTAGTCAGCTCCGGGATTCGAACCAGCGACCTTTCGCTTACTGGCCCAACGCTCTTAACCGCTAGTCTACCTGCCTATTTTACTAGCCCATACCAGCGACCAACTTAGCTATGTTATCGACAGTACACAAAGAAAATCTTGCTCACTTATTTTGCCAGCTAGAAAGAAATAGCCAAACATTTATTCAGAAACGGAAGGAGAGGCTAGCTAGCTATAGCAATAGCTAACGCTAGCTGCTGCCTCTTCAAGCAGCATTACAACCAACATTCACCACTGCAATTACAGACTTTGAAAGAAAACAATATAGTATTTAAAGTGACATTATTGATAAAACATTGTCATAACCAATTTAACAACTTTCTTACCTCAACTGATCCACCTGGTGGTTTCCATTTTGAAGCTGTCAAAATAGCACTCGATCCACTCTCCTTCCAGTCATCTACCAGGGCACTGAGGCAAATGGAGGATTTGCTCCGTGACCTTTCGTTGAAGTAAAAAAAAAAATCCCACCCATAAAGCCCTAAACCAATTATATCTATTTGTATCTCATGTTGTCATGTGTAAATGGCAGTTTACAGAAATACATTTTGGTGATTGGACGGCAGTGTTATTAAGGCTTTAAACCATCGTAACTATTATTACGAAATTAGAATGCTCCGGCTGGAAGGGTTTTAATGATATCTGAGTGAGAAAGACTAACAAAATCAATCGGGGACCATAGGCACGTGCCCTGCATACCTGGTCGGTATTCGGCCATGATTACTACAAATTTAGATAGCTGGCTAGATTAATTTACCAATCTAAAAATTGTTAGCTGACATGGGTAATTGAGTGACTGTCAGTGACTGACATAACAAGAGAAAAATTGCTGATGCACAACCAAATTTCGAACTTGCACCTTGTGTATTCTACTATTCTAACTCGCAATAGTAAGTTGAGACCCCGACTGAGTTCCCAAAAACAACCTAGCAGCCTAGGGCCCTAAGCGACTGCTTATGCCTGGAGCCGGCCCTGCACACACAGTCAGCCTTGTTGTTCTAGTAGGTTTGTGTAATCCTCAACCAGATCTTTGCTAATGCTAACGCCTATGGCTTTTTCTATAGATTTGCTAATGCAAAGTCCTGTTCTCCTCTGTTGCAGGTTAGCGCTGTACGTATATGAGTACCTGCTGCATGTAGGAGCACAGAAGTCTGCACAGACCTTCTTGTCAGAGGTAAGACGCACACACCTTTCTGTCCGACGACGTCGTCCTACCTCTAGCCTAGTGGTCTCCAACTTAGCTCCTTCCCAGGAAGTAAGGGACTAGAGTGAGACAGTGGGAGAAAGGTGGAGACTGACGGAGGGAGACTGAGGTAGGGAGATTTGGACAGGGAGCGGGAGCCTAGATGGAGGCAGTGGCAGAGGAAGGGAGACCGAGGGGGAAGGACGGAGTTGACAGAGGTAGAACGATGTGTTTACTGTGTCTCAGAGGGCATTGACTGAGAGGTAGGGAAAGAAGAGGGGGAGAGAGAGCGCGGTCGAGAAAGCGGAACAGCGTTGACTGGCTGAGACGGACTGATTATGTGTTCTTAACCTCTAGGCCAGTGGTGTCAAACTCATTCCATGGAGGGCCGAGTGTCTGCGCATTTTTTGGTTTTTCCTTTCAATTAAGACCTAGACAGCTAGGTGAGGGGAGTTCTTGACTAATCAGTGACCTTAATTAATCAATCAAGTACAAGGGAGGAGTGAAAACCCGCAGACACTCGGCCCTCCACACACACACTGACCGTCTCCTCTCCTACTGAGTTTAGAACTACACATCATGTTGCTTTGTCTCTCTCTCTTCTCTCTCTCTCTCTCTCTCTCTCTCTCTCTCTCTCTCTCTGTCTATCTTTCAGATACGATGGGAAAAGAATATTACATTAGGGGAGCCTCCTGGATTCCTGCACTCATGGTGGTGGTGAGTATCTAGGCCATGTGTGTGTGTGTGTGTGCGTATGTTCTTGTGTTCAGGTGTGTGTGTTCCATTAGAATATCACCACTCCATATCATTTCCATTCAGATACATAAGTGTGTGAGAGCGCATGTCAGAGTGTGATAGATGGCAAGTGAGGGTAGGATCGTGAATGACTGATATACTGTCCATAGATGCGGTAAAGGAGTCAATGGAACGCAGACGTTCCATTGACCAGATTGGCACACATTCAACAAATCTGATCTAACAAAGTGGACATTCATCAAATCCGTCATGATTTATGTATTGTAACAGGCCCACAATGTGGTTACTTAGTCCGATTTGGATATATTTGGCTGTTTTCGCTGCATAACATGTAGAAGTTGTCCCTTTTCAGGTTTAGAAGTGACTGCTAAATGCTAACTCCCGTTCGTAGAAGCTGGTTAGCATAGCTAGCATACAGAAACCGGTGGTGGTAGTCAGTCGTTTTTTAACTGTAATGCGATTGATTGGTACCGATGACATGAACATGTGTTGGGGTTGACATCCATACAAGCATTATACTGCGATTTCTACCTCAACATAGTGTGAAATAAACAATAGCCTAAATGTGGGATAATTTTGCTGGGGGGCAATGAGGAGATTCGGGATCTTTCCCCCACGGCACTTTCCTCAATGCGTTTCCATGGCAATTCTATTGCTTTGGTGGAGTTCGATTGACCTCTTTACCGCATCTATTGGCTCATCAGGTGCTCCCTAATATTAACCCTCTTCCTCTATTTCCTGTTGCAGTGTATTCTGGGATTTGTATTGCGCTGCGCCGGACAGAAGGGAGAACTGCGAACACTCCAGCGAGGCCAAGGCCTTCCATGATTACGTGAGTGACAGGCCCCAAGTGTGTGTCTTCATCCCATCTCTTCCCTTTGGCCTAGGGTAGTGTGTGTGTGTGTGTGTGTGTGTGTGTGTGTGTGTGTGTTGCTATCGTCAGTGTGTGGAGATAATGGAATAGAGGTCCTAATCCACTAATCCCAGCACTGGGCCGGGGCTAAGCCAGGGATTTGTGGGTGTGTATGTGTGTGTGTTGCAGCCCTGGCGTCCGGCCCAGAGCGATGGGGGCTTTCACATCCTCAGTGCCAGAGAGAGCTGGTTAACCGTGTGTGTGTGTGTGTGTGTGTGTGTGTGTGTGTGTGTGTGTGCATGCTTTGTGTGTATGTTCTGTCTTGTCTGCCTTGGCTGGCAACTGTTTGTGAGTGAAGCGCCAAGTTTGCCAGTCTCGAGGACCAGATGGGCACTCGAACACACAAGGTGTGTGTATATCCATGTCTAGTGTTCTGGCAGGGGGAGCGTGCATGTCTGTCTGTCTGTCTGTCTGTGTCTGTGGGCTCAGACATGGATATAAGTCATAGAAAGCTAATTCTATAGTTATTCTGTAACTCTCTCTTTGCCTTACACTCTCTCTCTCTCTCTCTCTCTCTCTCTCTCTCTCTCTCTCTCTCTCTCTCTCTCTCTCTCTCTCTCTCTCTCTCTCTCTCTCTCTCTCTCATTCTGCACACTCTCATCTCTCTTTTGGGGGGAGGGGGGGGGGGGGGATTACCACTCTCTTCTCTCCCCCTTTCTTTCCCATTTTCTCTCCCCTCCACTCTTTTTATTTCTCTGTCCCTCTCTCCGTCTTCCAGTGTTTGTTTGTGTCTTACCATTTGAAAAGGTACAAGGAAAAGGTCAATAATGTGTTGAGCACCATTGATCTGTCCATTTAGTGGTGTGTGTGTGGGGGGGGGCTGGATAGATCAATTCCATTCAGTATCGGTTAGCCACATCGCCCAATCAAATCATCAGTTTTGGTTTGTTGATTAATTATTCATGGTGGTGGATTCCTATAGGCTGAGCCAGACATTAACCTCCCTGTGGTGCTTCCTGTCAGTGTGTGTGTGGGATGGCGTGTGTGTTGACATGTATTGCTGTTTGTGTGGGTGAGTGAGAGTCAACCATGTAGATGTATTGATATACAGTTATTTGTCGGTGATGTGTAGGATTTAGGATTTGTCTGTGTTTTGTCAATATGTCAAGCATGATGCCAGTAGCCTGGTTAATGGTATTTCTATACGAACTTTCCCGTCTGGTATGATAGGTGGCGTTCTCACCATATTGCCTTTATCTATCCAATTATTTCATATCCACACGTGGCTAAGGCCTGGTTAGAGGTTGTTACTGAAACGGGTCTCTCTCTGTCTCTCTCTCCTCCTACCTCCCTCACTCCTCTCTCTCTCTCTCTTCTCTCGCTCTGAGAGGGGGATGCCAGAGGGACAGGGAGCAAAGGACCCGTCTCCATAGCAACAGCTTCCACTAGCTACTGCAAGAGAGATGAAGAGGGGGAGTGGGAGAGGGAGGGAGAAGGAGTGAGCAAAAGGAAGTGAGAGGGGGGGGGGGGGGGGGGGGGGAGAAGTGAGGCAGGGGAGAGAGGAGCGGTTAGGGCTGTGAGAGGCAGGGAGGGGAGAGAGGAGGGGTTAGGGCCGTGGGAGAGAGGAGAGGTTAGGGCCGTGGGAGGGGAGAGAGGAGAGGTTAGGGCCGTGGGAGGGAGGGGAGAGAGGAGAGGTTAGGGCTGTGGGAGGGAGGGGAGAGAGGAGAGGTTAGGGCCGTGGGAGGGAGGGAGGGGAGAGAGGAGAGGTTAGGGCCGTGGGAGGGAGGGGAGAGAGGAGAGGTTAGGGCCGTGGGAGGGAGGGGAGAGAGGAGAGGTTAGGGCCGTGGGAGGGAGGGAGGGGAGAGAGGAGGGGTTAGGGCCGTGGGAGAGAGGAGAGGTTAGGGCCGTGGGAGGGGAGAGAGGAGAGGTTAGGGCCGTGGGAGGGAGGGGAGAGAGGAGAGGTTAGGGCTGTGGGAGGGAGGGGAGAGAGGAGAGGTTAGGGCCGTGGGAGGGAGGGAGGGGAGAGAGGAGAGGTTAGGGCCGTGGGAGGGAGGGGAGAGAGGAGAGGTTAGGGCCGTGGGAGGGAGGGGAGAGAGGAGAGGTTAGGGCCGTGGGAGGGAGGGAGGGGAGAGAGGAGAGGTTAGGGCCGTGGGAGGGAGGGAGGGGAGAGAGGAGAGGTTAGGGCCGTGGGAGGGAGGGAGGGGAGAGAGGAGAGGTTAGGGCCGTGGGAGGGAGGGATGGGAGAGAGGAGAGGTTAGGGCCGTGGGAGGGAGGAGAGGTTAGGGCCGTGGGAGGGAGGGGAGAGAGGAGAGGTTAGGGAGGGATGGGAGAGAGGAGAGGTTAGGGCCGTGGGAGGGAGGGGAGAGAAGGATGCGAGAGAGGAGAGGTTAGGGCTGTGGGAGGGAGGGGAGAGAGCGATGGGAGAGAGGTGAGAAAGAGGAGGAGTACAGATGTTTGGGAATAGAGAGAGGGTTAAGGGGAATCAGCCGGAGAAAGAGGAGTATGGAGGAAGACCCTATGTTGTCCCCAGGGACTCAGTGGCCTGTTCATGGGCAGAATTAGCATAAAGACAAGGGGGATGGTGTGTGTGTATCAGTTTAACAGAAAGTGGGAAGGGCAGGGTTTAGGGTGGATGGTGTGTGTGTACATTTCTGTGTGTGTGTACATTTCTGTGTGTGTGCATCTATTAGTGTGTGTGATTGTGTGCTTCATCTTTTAACGTGTGTGTGTGTGTGTGTGTTGCAGAGTGCGGCAGCAGCCCCCAGTCCTGTGATGGGGAACATGCCTCCTAACGATGGCATGCCAGGAGGACCCATGCCGCCTGGATTCTTCCAGGTAATACACCTCTATTCATCCATCTCTTTACGCACGGTAAAACAGCCTCTTTTTGACGTCCCTCCCGCCACTCCTCCAAGTATCTTCACCATCCATTACTTTACTCCCTCTCTTCCTATATCTCCTTCTCACACTCCTTTTTTTCACCTCCCTCTCTATTCTAGACCTCCAATAATCCCTCACTCCTCTCCCCTTCTCTATACACACACACACACACACGGCCAGACAGTGTGATGGACAGCCCTGGCATTTGGCAGCAGGGATGATAAGGTGGAACGGAGAGAGGTGGAGGGAGGGAGGGAGAGAGAGAGGTAGAGAGAGACGGGCCTCAATGTGTTTGTTTCTGTGGCTACCACTTCATTGTTTGCGAAAGAGAGAACTGGAGAGAGAGAGAGTGCAAATGCGAGAGCAAGAGAGAGAGAGAGAGAGCTAGAATGGGAGAGAGGAAGTAGGTGAGAGTGGGAGATGGCAAGAGAATAGTGAGGGAGCGAGAAAAGAGAGGGAGAGGGAGACGCACGGAAGTGCTATTTATAACACAAGTGGGGGAGGAGGAGGAGGGGGTGTGTGCTTGTGTTGTCCTTTTTGTACAAGTGGCCTTATCATTAGCAAGAGCTGTTTGCTGCAAATATGCCTGTGTTGCTGTTATCGTGTGTGTGTGTGGTGTTTGTTCGCTAATGAGTTTATTTTACATTTTTATAGAAAGACACACACACAAAATAAACCTGAAGTCATACATGCATATTCTCTACAGTTCAAACAGTTCCTCGAGTCTAGCTTCATGTCCTGATGTTGACCAGTGTGGGATGGACAGTGACCAACCATGCTGTAGGCTCCTCGGATCCAGTGTTGTTCTGAGCTGTGCGTTTTAGCTGTGTCAACATTGCGCTCTAGTGGTGAAGACACCTTCTTATGATGGATTAGGAAAACTGCCTGTTCCATATCAACCCCCAGACTGGATAGTCAGAATGATTGATTGGCTAGCTCCTCTTCCTTTTTGTGTTCTGGTTGGCTGGCTCCTCTCCCTCTCTGTGTTCTGATTGGCTACTGGCTAGCTTCTCTTCCACATCCCTGATTGGCTTGCTCCTGCAGGTTTAATTGTGTTAGCTCCTCCCTCTCTCTGATGTCACTCTTCTCTTCTCTCAGGGTCCGCCAGGCTCCCAGCAGTCTCCTCACGCACAGCCCCCCCACGGCATGGGACCACACGGACAGGTAACACACACACACACACACACACACACACACATACATACACACATATATATATATATATATATATATATACACACACACACATAAATAATTGACTCTCCTCTGGAGCTGCTCTCGGGGGTTGGAGCTCTAGTCTCCACACACACACAAACACACTCCACCAACACCTCATCAATAAAACAAAAGATGAGCTGCTGTTGACCTACACACTGAGTGCACAGATGCATATGTGCGCAGGACAGACAAGACACACACAATGATCCACATGTAACACTAAGGCTAAGGGAGGAGAGCAAAGGCTAAATCCTTGAAGACAAGCTTCCTCTGTAAAATACATCTCATGAATGAGCCTTCTCATTGTTTTGGTGTCTGCTCGTTGTTTTGGTGTCTGCTCATTGCTGTGTTGTGTTCTCACCCCCTTCATCCTCATCCTCCATTCACACACTGTCCATCATCTGTCTGCTCAACTCCTTTTCAGTGGGAATGACAAAAACTCTCTCTCTGTCTCTCTCAGCCTTTCATGTCGCCACGGTTTCCAGGTGGACCCCGCCCCTCACTCCGAATGCCAAATCAGGTATGGAGCACACACTCACCTATACAGCTGAACACATACTTTCAGGTAATATGTGCTGGTGGTCCATACTCACTATCACACTTTCTCTCATCTGTCTGTTTCCCTCAGCCTCCAGGGGTAATCCCTGGTTCTCAGCCTCTCCTGCCAAACAGCATGGACCCCACCAGACCACAAGGTAGGTGTGTGTGTGTGTGTGCATGCGCGTTTGTGTGTGTACACACATTTTTTATGCTCCCACCTGGACAAAAGGAACACCTATGTGAGAATTCTGTTAAATAGGGCGGTAGGTAGCTTAGTGCCAGTAACCGAAAGGTCGCTGGTTCTAATCCCCGAGCCGACTAGGTGAAAAATCTGTCTGTGCCCTTGAGCAAGGCACTTAACCCTAATTGCTCCTGTAAGTCGCTCTGGATAAGAGCGTCTGCTAAATGACTAACATAAAAATAATAAAATAATTGACTACAGCTCAGCGTTCAAAGCCATAGTGCCCACAAAGCTCATCACTAAGCTAAGGACCCTGGGACTAAACACCTCCCTCTGCAACTGGATCCTGGACTTCCTGACGGGCCGCCCCCAGGTGTTAAGGGTAGGCAACAACACATCTGCCACACTGATCCTCAACACCGGGGCCCCTCAGGGGTGCGTGCTTAGTCCCCTCCTGTACTCCCTGTTCACCCACGACTGCGTGGCCAAGCAGGACTCCAACACCATCATTAAGGTTGCTGACGACACAACAGTGGTAGGCCTGATCACCGACAACGATGAGACAGCCTATAGGGAGGAGGTCCGAGACCTGGCAGTGTGGTGCCAGGACAACAACCTCTCCCTCAATGTGAGCAAGACAAAGGAGCTGATCGTGGACTACAGGAAAAGGAGGGCCGAACAGGCCCCCATTAACATCGACGGGGCTGTAGTGGAGCAGGTCGAGAGTTTCAAATTCCTTGGTGTCCACATCACCAACAAATTATCATGGTCCAAACAAACCAAGACAGTCGTGAAGAGGGCACGACAACGCCTTTTCCCCCTCAGGAGAAAAGATTTGGCATGGGTCCCCAGATCCTCAAAAATGTATATAGCTGCACCATCGAGAGCATCCTGACCGGTTGCATCACCGCCTGGTATGGCAACTGCTCGGCATTCGACTGTAAGGCGCTACAGAGGGTAGTGCGTACGGCCTAATACATCACTGGGGCCAAGCTTGCTGCCATCCAGGACCTATATACTAGGCCAGGGCTGCCCAACCCTCTTCCTGGAGATCTACCCTCCTGTAGGTTTTCAGTCCAACCCTAATTTAGCGTATCTGATTCAGCTAGTTAGGGTCTTGTTGAGCAGCTAATAAGTAGAATCAGTTGTGTTTAAATTAGGGTTGGACTGAAAACCCACAGGACGGTAGATCTCCAGGAAGAGGGTTGGGCAGCCCTGTACTAGGTGGTGTCAGAGGAAGGCCCAAAATGTTTTCAAATACTCCAGTCACCCAAGTCATAGACTGTTCTCTCTGCTACCGCACGGCAAGTGGTACGGGAGCGCCAAGTCTAGGTCCAAAAGGCTCCTTAACAGCTTCTACCCCCAAGCCATAAAACTGCTGAACAATTAATCAAATGGCCACCCGGACTATTTACATTGACTCACTGTTCATTATCTATGCATAGTCACTTTACCCCTACCTACATGTACAAATTACCTCTACTAACCTCTACCCCCGTACATTGACTCGGTACCGGTGTACCACCTGTATATAGCCTCGTTATTGTTATTTTATTGGGTTACTTTTTATTATATTTTTTACTTTAGTTTATTTAGTAAATAACTCTATTTCTTGAACTGCATTGTTGGTTAAGGGCTCGTAAGTAAGCATTTCACGGTAAGGTCTACACCTGTTGTATTCGGCGCATGTGACAAATAGAATTTGATTTAATTTGTTTATGTAAATGTAGTGTTTCAAGTGGCATTCCGCACTTCTCATTGGATAACCATTGATGACGCCAGCATCCCCCAGGACCCTACAGATGTAGGGGTCATCTGGGTAGAAGATATGATCGTGTGTGTTTTGTCTTGAGATTACAGGTTCAGATTAGAGATGACTGTTTAACCCAACAGGGGTCCCAGTTTAATGAGATTAGAGGAGAGTTTAGTCTGTTGCCTGCCATAGACTGGCCATATGTGGATTAGGTGTGGAGATGACCGCCTCATCGGATAAAAGCATTTGCTAAGTGATGGAATGATCCATATTAGACCGTCCCATAGTATCTTCATGTTAACTACCAGTGTGTGTTGGTGTTAAGACTGTGTTCTTGTTATCTTTTCTACTATAGGACATCCTAATATGGGCGGGCCAATGAGAATGAACGCTCCGCGAGGAATGGGGCCCATGGGTCCACAGGTAAGCACACACATACATACATACATACATACATACATACATACATACATACATACATACATACATACAGTGGGGGAAAAAAGTATTTAGTCAGCCACCAATTGTGCAAGTTCTCCCACTTAAAAAGATGAGAGAGGCCTGTAATTTTCATCATAGGTACACGTCAACTATGACAGACAAAATGAGAAAAAAAATCCAGAAAATCACATTGTAGGATTTTTAATGAATTTATTTGCAAATTATTATGGAAAATAAGTATTTGGTCAATAACAAAAGTTTCTCAATACTTTGTTATATACCCTTTGTTGGCAATGACACAGGTCAAACGTTTTCTGTAAGTCTTCACAAGGTTTTCACACACTGTTGCTGGTATTTTGGCCCATTCCTCCATGCAGATCTCCTCTAGAGCAGTGATGTTTTGGGGCTGTCGCTGGGCAACACGGACTTTCAACTAACTCCAAAGATTTTCTATGGGGTTGAGATCTGGAGACTGGCTAGGCCACTCCAGGACCTTGAAATGCTTCTTACGAAGACACTCCTTCGTTGCCCGGGCGGTGTGTTTGGGATCATTGTCATGCTGAAAGACCCAGCCACGTTTCATCTTCAATGCCCTTGCTGATGGAAGGAGATTTTCACTCAAAATCTCACGATACATGGCCCCATTCATTCTTTCCTTTACACGGATCAGTCGTCCTGGTCCCTTTGCAGAAAAACAGCCCCAAAGCATGATGTTTCCACCCCCATGCTTCACAGTAGGTATGGTGTTCTTTGGATGCAACTCAGCATTCTTTGTCCTCCAAACACGACGAGTTGAGTTTTTACCAAAAAGTTATATTTTGGTTTCATCTGACCATATGACATTCTCCCAATCCTCTTCTGGATCATCCAAATGCACTCTAGCAAACTTCAGACGGGCCTGGACATGTACTGGCTTAAGCAGGGGGACACGTCTTGCACTGCAGGATTTGCAGATCGATTTGCAGAGCCCCAGATCGAGGGAGATTATCAGTGGTCTTGTATGTCTTCCATTTCCTAATAATTGCTCCCACAGTTGATTTCTTCAAACCAAGCTGCTTACCTATTGCAGATTCAGTCTTCCCAGCCTGGTGCAGGTCTACAATTTTGTTTCTGGTGTCCTTTGACAGCTCTTTGGTCTTGGCCATAGAGGAGTTTGGAGTGTGACTGTTTGAGGTTGTGGACAGGTGTCTTTTATACTGATAACAAGTTCAAACAGGTGCCATTAATACAGGTAACGAGTGGAGGACAGAGGAGCCTCTTAAAGAAGAAGTTACAGGTCTGTGAGAGCCAGAAATCTTGCTTGTTTGTAGGTGACCAAATACTTATTTTCCACCATAATTTGCAAATAAATTCATAAAAAATCCTACAATGTGATTTTCTGGAGAAAAAAAAACTCAATTTGTCTGTCATAGTTGACGTGTACCTATGATGAAAATTACAGGCCTCTCTCATCTTTTTAAGTGGGAGAACTTGCACAATTGGTGGCTGACTAAATACTTGTTTTCCCCACTGTACATACATGCATACATGCATTCTATGGTTATGACACTGTATCTCTTCTCTCTATGTAGAACTACGGGGGTATGAGACCTCCTCCTAACTCCATGGGTGGTCCTATGCCTGGGATGAACATGTAAGTGTTCCCTCCATAGGGAGTAATACGGTCTATCCCATAGCACCAGCTTCATGATTGAATATCTAAGGCCCCGACATCATGAATGTTGAACTGTTGTTTTCTTGGTTTATGGCAGTATTTCCCTGTACTTATAGTGTCTCTCTCTGTGTCTCTCTCTGTGTCTCTCTCTCTCTGTCTCTCTCTCTCTCTCTGTCTCTCTGTCTCTCTCTCTCTGTCTCTCTCTCTCTGTCTCTCTCTCTCTCTCAGGGGTCCTGGTGGTAGAGGGCCGTGGCCTGGTCCCAATGCTAACTCAGTAAGTCACTTTGTTTCCTCCTCTATTTGTTAGATTAGATGATGCATTACGATGATTGTTATTATTAAACAGGTGGCTTGAAAAGGTACTGTACTGACCTCTTGTTGCTGGAGGAAAGAACGATGACCCCTAACCTGTAGTTTCCCTTCTCTCATCACAGATACAATACTCCTCCTCATCTCCAGGCCACTATGTGGTGAGTAGCCAACCGTCAGTGTGTTCAATAACACCTCACTCCTAAAACTGTTCCTTAGATGTAGAAATGGGAAATTGTGTGCACTGTTCTTATTGACCTTATTGAACTATCTGTTTCCCAGGGTCCTCCAGGAGGAGGGGGGCCGCCTGGAACTCCCATCATGCCCAGCCCAGGTGGTGCGTCTCTTAAATATGCCCCCCAGCACCAGTACTATATTTAGGCACTGTATGTGTGTTGCCTTTCTCTGTGGACTAATGTTGTACTACTGTCTTCGTCTCCCGCAGACTCAAACAACTCCAGTGAAAACATCTACACTATGATGAACCCTATAGGACCAGGAGGAAACAGACCCAACGTGAGTCACATTACATGTCCTGTTACACCACATGACATCACACAACGTGACACCACAATACGTTATAACACAGTATGACTTTATCCCCCTGCTGATTAGATAAGGCCATAAAACCAGTCTGAAGATCCAGTATCACTGAGACATCTTTGTGTGTGTGTGTGTGTGTCATTCTGACTGTGTGTGTGTTTTCTCTCCCAGTTCCCTATGGGCCCAGGGCCCGATGGACCGATGGGAGCCATGGGAGCCATGGAACCACACCACATGAACGGATCACTAGGTGGGTGCTATGACAGGGTTATGAACACCTGTAATAATGCAGTCTTAAGGGTGACATAATGTTCAGTGCATGGATTAACTGTTTGAATCTCATCTCTCTCTCATTGTCTCTCAGGCTCTGGGGACATGGACGGGTTGCCAAAGGTGAATATAATTCCCCTTTTCTACAACTTTTTACTTCAATCTCTCAAACAGGCGGAGGGTTTACGGTCAAAGGGACATGTCTTGGTGCTGCTGGACAAATAACTTGTGGTACTCATGCATGTTTGTTTTACGTATTTGTAGGGTTATCTTACTCTCTCTCTCTCTCTCTCTCTCTCTCTCTCTCTCTCTCTCTCTCTCTCTCTCTCTCTCTCTCTCTCTCTCTCTCTCTCTATCTATCCCTCTCTCTCTCTATCTATCCCTCTCTCTAGAACTCTCCTAACAACATGGGGGGTATGAGCAACCCTCCCGGGACGCCGCGGGACGATGGAGAAATGGGTGGGAACTTCCTCAACCCATTCCAAAGTGAAAGTGTGAGTACTGCTGGCCGATGACCCCTGAGCCTTGAACCTTGACCCCTCAAGAACCAGGGTGGGAGACCTGGTATGTAATGTTGTAGCGTTTACATATTCACTCATCTCTACCACTCCCCCCCTTCCCTTTCTCTCTTCACAGTATTCACCCAACATGACGATGAGTGTGTAATTTAATTTCTTTATTTTTGTATTTTCTTTTGGTTATTTTCTTTTTGTACCTTTCCACCTGGATTTTTCCAACCCCACACCCCTCACCTTGGATCGGACTCATTCTGCCTTTCCCACCTCAACCCTACCTCCACCCCCTCGGAACTCTCACCGCTAACCAGGCTTCTAGGACAGTCCTGGGGCATGCTGGGCCTCTAGTGAAGTTGGAGCTTCCCGACGCTGTGTGTGGCATAGACAGGAAACAGAGACACAGGAAGTCCCTACTCTCTGACCCCGCCCCCTGCCTCTCTGACTTCTTGTCAGGGTCTGGACAATGAGAGCGGGATGAGAGAGAGAAAGGAGGAGAGACTGGATAACATGGACGCCCTTCAGGACACAGCATGGTAGGGTTCTGTCAATAGCTGTCTGGAAGCTCTACAAACATTACATTGGATTTGAATTCACTTTTATTTGTTTTGATTGTTTCTAATGGATTTGATTGTGTTTCTAATGGATACAGGGGTGGAACAGGGAACGAATCTCGAATGATCCCCTTTTCCCTATGTAGTGCACTACTTTAGAGGGAATAGGGTGTCATTTGAGACGTAGACATGGACGTGTCGTCCATCCCCCTCCCCCCTAGTTCACTCTGTATACATTTAAAAAACAGAGGTGTTGTGATGTTGATCGATGAATGTTTTCCATTACTCTGTATGTAATGTATTATTGCTATTCTTTTATATTCTTTCATTGTTATTATGATTAATAATATTGTTATGATTTATGGTTATTTTAAAATGTAGGATTTAATTTCTGGGGTTTTTTGTTGTTGAAAGGGCATATATACACACATACACACACACAGATGACCTCTTCCTTAGTAACTTCAGAGGATGGTGAACCTTCACTAGTCTCCTTAAGGAAAACCCACAGGATATACATTATCTACTGCCCCCTCTTTGCCCAGTCAGAGAACATCACCTTGGTCCATCATGGTACTTTAAATTGTAATTCCCATAGTAATGTCCCTCTCCATTACCCTGAGAAGGCGTTTTCTCTGTAGTAGACTAAGTGACCCTGAACATGCAGAGGATGCACAGTTGTATTTATTTGTTTAATT
The DNA here is from genome assembly GCF_964263955.1 of Coregonus lavaretus. Classification (NCBI taxonomy): domain Eukaryota; kingdom Metazoa; phylum Chordata; class Actinopteri; order Salmoniformes; family Salmonidae; genus Coregonus; species Coregonus lavaretus. The sequence continues at coordinate 32,072 of NW_028160864.1, forward strand.
TTCCATTGAGACAGACTTGTTGTCAACCTGTTCCATCTGCACACTCCGGAATCACTCTGCACCAATCAGCAACCATCTTCTAGAGGAAGACATCTTGGAAGTGTCTGGTTTTTGTTTTAATTGTGGTTTTTACCCAGAGGGCAGTTCTTCTGACCCTCTGTGAAATGATGATTCTGATTGGATGCTTAAAGGACTCTTATAACAGAGCTGAGCCAATCAGGAGGCGGCGTGGCAATTGCCATAGTGACTGACTGTCAAGATCCCCCAGAGGGCAATGTTTGTCCTTACACACACACACACACACACACACACAACCAATCGGCCCACCTACACCATCCACCTCCCCAACCACCTCTCTCTCATTTTGTGACGTCTCCATCTGTCTTTGGTTTGTGTTTGTAAATACTGTAAAGTGAATTTTGATATCATGACATGTTTTGATATTTCCGTCACAACCAATGAATGATGAGAAATGAGTTGATTCAGACCAACTGGGTTTTAAAGAGACGATGTGTGTTTTTACAGGGCCTCACTGTTTAACTCAGACACAACTAGGGCCAGGAGGAACCCTCTTTATTGGATCATTACTTAGTTATAAACTACAACTAACGTTAGGGTCCAGAGTATTTCCTGGTCAGGTCAAGCTGTTAGGGAAATCTCCTGTCCCTAGTAACGATAGATGAAAATAAAATGTTTTCTATTAAGGATTTTTATGTATTTGAATTGAGAAAATATGTAATAACGCAGGTTCTTAATGATATGAAGAGATGGTGTTAAAGGGGGGGAATGGCCTCTGGTGTATTTTGAGATACTGTTGTATAGATTCAACTCTGACCCATCCTCTCTACCATATTCACTAAGGGCAAATCTGAAATGCACCCAATTACCCTATGTAGTGCACTACTGAAGCCAAAAGTAGTGCACTACATAGGGAATAGGGTGCCATTTAGAACGAACCCTAGTTTGCACCAGTGCAAAGTGTTTCTGTTATTGTCAGAAAATGATCCAAATTGGAAAACAAACCGTGAAACTGTTTCTGTTTCACAATTTGAGATATATTTACTTACCATAACTAGGGCTAGGAGTTTATGTGCCCTTGTCAGTGGAGACTGCTGAGGGGAGGATGGCTCATAATAATGTCTGGAATGGAGCGTGGAGCCATGTTTGATGTATCTGATAACATTTCACAGATTCTGCTCCAGCTATTAGCACGAGCCCGCCGTCCCCAATTAAGGTGCCACCAACCTCCTGTGGCCCTTGTCATTTCATGTGCTCAGGAAAAACTCATGGCCCTGCTCATGACCTTCATGTGACCTTTCCGCTCTGCCCATAGAGATAGATAGAGGACTCATCTTTATATCTGTGCCATTATAGTGTCTGTGACAGCATGGGCAGCGCCATTCAGGCTACAACCCATAGGAATCCCAATCCAGTTGACTACTTTAAAATGGCGGAAGTATGGTGGAAGCCTTCAACGGGGCTGCCCATGCTAAAATGGCATTTTGGCCATTAGGGGCCTCTATCATTCTCTATGGCTCTACCGTTTTCAAGTTGTGTTCCCTGACCATGTGACCTGTCCAGGGAAACCTCCTGGCCCTAGTTCTTCCCCTCTGATCATAAGAGGTGTCAAACTCTGCACTGGTGCAAACGCCTGTCCTGTATGTAAAATCAACGTTGTCACATTTTTGGTCATTTCTGTGTTTCTATGGTGATGTATAATAATGGATCATTCTGGGAGGGTTGAAAGGAGGGGACAGAGGGAAAGGAAAGATTTCTGTTCCTTGGGTCTATCCATCTCAATAGTCTAAAGTAGCGTCCTCGTCTCCTCCTTCATCTGCACTGACGTGAAAGAAGCCGGATCAGTGCAGATGAAGGGGATGACGTGAGGAGAGGAAGCCACTTTAGACTATTGAGATGCAGCCCATGTTTTTCTCTGATGACAAAGCAGTATTGAATATGAGGCAGTCTGTGTCCCGGGGCCAGTTTTTCCAGTACATTTAGTCCATTACAATGATCCTGTGTTGTGTTCAATTCTGTTAACCCCTTTAGATTGGGTGCCTTTTTGATTTTAGATCCAACTGAAAGAGAAATTTGACCTATCTCTTGGAGTGACACCACATCATATGCTGTATATAAATGATCCCATGACATTTGGTTGGAAAATTGCCATTTTCAGGTTCAGGGCAACACGGTATCATGCCAATCTGGATTAAACATTGTGAAGAACTGCTTCCTGGGTTTGCTTTGTATTTCCTGATAGGCTAGTTTCAGCTCCTAAATGTCTTGTGTAGTAATAAAACGTTTCCTATTCGTACGTTTTCTTTATGTTGTAATAAAGTTTCTTTAGAGACTGATAAAAAGTTGCTTATTGAAAAAAGGTGGGAAATCTTGCATCAATAATAAATGTCATTTGTTTTGGGTTTTTCATCGAGTCGTCAGTTTTTGCCTGTGTCCCTCTCTTTGTTGTAGATACATCAAAAAACTAATAAAATGACTTCACTACTTCTGCCAAGACATTTGGTTCTTTCAACACGTTTTATTAGAGGATTCTAGTTCCATCACCTCAATTAGAGTTTGCCATCGTCGGCAGCAGTGTGGGAGGGAGTAAAGGAATTGTGTGTGTTTACAGGCCTACCCAAAGGCAGAACAGCCAGTAAAATACTGCTGGGTTATCAAAATCATTACCAGAGAGCTTCAAAATATTTCTATATATCCACAAGTATTTTTATCACAAGTCTGTGTTCTGACAAAGATGGCAGCTCTGCTTCTAGCTCCTAAGCAACTTTTCAGTATTTTCTTTATTCGTGACAAGCATTTCGCTACACCCGCAATAACATCTACTAAATATGTGTATGTGACCAATACAATTTGATTTAGAGTGCCGTTTCTACACACCCACCCCTCTGGGCTGTTTGAACTCAGGCGGTGGTCTGCCAGATGATGGCCGTTCAAAGCTGACTTCTATCAGTCCTTCCCAGTGCCTTTGTAGTGTGGAGACTCAGCATCAGGTGACATTTAGAGCTGAAAACCATTGACAACTTTGAACGCTCACCGCTACCCACGCCTGCCCTTCACCTGAGACAGGACCCACGCTCCTGGTACAGGAGAGAGGTAGAACGGAGTGAGATGGAGAGGAAGAGGGACAGAGAAGAGGATGTGTATCAGTGTCCAGTCTGCCGAAGTTGTCTGTTGCCAATATGTGATGTGTGGAACTCCACTTGGTCTGGAGTGAAACCCTAACAATCAATCCAGGACCTCCAACAACCCAGGTACGTTTGGATGCTAAATCACTATTAAACTTTCACCTGTCTGTTTGACTGCCTCTCTCTCTCTCTCTGTTTCTTACTATCTCTATCTCTCTACCTTTTCCTCTCCTCCAGACCATGTCGGTCCCCCAGGGCCTCCTGCCAGACAGCAGTCCCCTGATTGGAGCAGCGAAGCTGGGGAAGCTTCGCCTCGTCAGGCTGCTCCTGGAGGGGGGTGCTCAGGTCAACGAGAGAAACCCAGGAGGAGAGACTCCTCTCCTGGCTGTGTCTAAAGCCCTGAGAGGGGAACCCACTGGACCTGGAACCCTGAAACTGCTCAGATACCTACTAGACAACCAGGTCTGTGTCTGCTTTTAAAGGAGAGCTCTGTAGGTTTAATTTTCCCTTGTGGGATTCTATTCTATTCTAAACAGGCGGACCCTTAAGCCCACCCTGTGTGTGTGTGTTGTGTGCATGTGACTACATCCTAACCCCATCCTGTGTGTGTGTGTGAGTGAATGACTACATCCTAACCCCATCCTATCTTTTCCCACCCAGGCAGACCCTAATGCCCAGGACCGGTCAGGCCGTACAGCTCTGATGTATTCCTGTATGGAGCGGGCTGGAGCTCAGATAGCCTCTACTCTCCTCTCAGCTGGAGCTGACCCCAGTATGGAGGACTACTCTGGAGCTTCTGCTATGGTCTACGCTATCAATGCACAGCACCAGCCTACACTACAGGTCAGGAGGGAGGAGGTGTGTGTGTGTGTGTGTGTGGACGTGTTTAACTGTTCTTGTGGGGACCAGAAGTCCCCACAAGAATAGTAAAAAAAATTGGGGGGGGGGGGGACCAACTGGGGACATTTTGTTAGTCCCCACGAGGTCAAATGCTATTTCTAGGGGGTTTAGGGTTAAGGTTAGAAATAGGGTTAGGGTTAGGAGCTAGGGTTAGGGTTAGATTTTCGGGTTAAGCTTAGGGTAAGGGTACGGGTACGGGTTAGGGAAAATAGGATTTTGAATGGGACTGAATTGTGTGTCCCCAAAAGGTTAGTTATACAAGACTGTGTGTGTGTGTGTGGTGAAATTATTATAACTGACCATTGCATACCCCAGGTGCTGCTGGACGCGTGCCGCGCCAAAGGCCGTGACATCATCATCATCACCACAGAGATGGGTGTGAGCGGAGGGCCGGTGACGAGGCGCTACCTGAACGTTCTACCGTCTCCCGATGCATCACCTGTCACCTGCATGTCACCCTCTGACATCATCATCAAGACGGGCTCACCCAACTCACTTGAGGGAGAGAATGTGTTCAATTTCAGAGGATCAGGTTAGAGGGAGGGAGGGAGGGAGGGAGAAAAGGTGTTAAACATCTCAGGAACCTGTCTCATCCTTTCTTTTCTCATCCCAGGTAAGAGGGGGAGTGGCAGCAGCAGCAGGTTCTCCCCATGTGAGCTGAGTCCAGTGGACCAGTCCTGTATCCCCCCTCCCAGACAGCGACAGTGGTCTGAACCATGGCTAGCTATCCACAATCTGGCTCGACTAAACAAGGTCTACCAAGAGGGAAGGAAGGAGAGGAAGGTAGAGGAAGAGAAAGAGGGAGGAGAGGAAGGAGGAAAGGGAGAAAAGGGTTCTCTCCATCACGACTGTAAGAAGGAAAGGAGAGGGAAGGCCGAGCAAGAGGAAGAGGTGGAAGATGACAAGGAGAGTCGATCTGTCCATCACTACCATAAGGAGATCTCTTCTGGGGGCTCTTGTTCTCTCCTCTTTCCCACAGAGGAGCACCTTTCCCAGGCAGCCCAGAGCAGACTCTCCCCTGAGAGAAGGCTAGCAGCCCCTGGAGGTTGCACCTTGGATTTATACAGAGAACCCCCCAATACTCAAACTGCTTTACATTGTAGAGGGGGATCTAATCTCATTGGAGGCGACCCAATTACCCGGAAGTGCTCCGTGGACAGACTTCCTCCCTGCTCCCCGTCTCGCTGGCAGGGGGCTCGTAGGAACACCCTCCCCTCCTTGACTCCAGCTCCACCCCTTCTTCACCTGCCCCCCTTATCGTGTTATGAGTCTCACCTACAGGTCCCGCCCCCTGGCCTACCTGTTGCAGGTGTAGGTATGGTGTGTCGGACGCAGCTGCCCTTCCCCTCCTTCCCCTCCTCCCCTCTTTCTCCCACTCCCCCCATCTCTCGCGCTCTCTCCTCCTCCCCCTCTCTTCCCTTTAAAGCAATACTTAGACCAGGCTTTCTGCCTCCTCTACCCCTCTCCACCTCCTCTTCCATTCCTACTCTCTTTCTCTCCACCTCCTCCTCATCCTCCTTTGTTTCCCCTCTCCCGCCCTCCAGTGAGAGAGGCAGGAGGTCACCTCGCCGTCACTCTATCCAGCTGGAGCCGCTGAGAGGGCGAGGAGGAGAGGAGGAGGAATAGAGGAGACGAGGAAGAACATTTACATTTTAGTCATTTAGCAGACACTCTTATCCAAAGCGACTTACAATTAGTGAATGCATACATGTTTTTTCTTCATACTGGCCCCCCGTGGGAAACTAACCCACATCCCTGCCGGCCAAACCCTCCCCTACCTTGGACGACGCTGGACCAATTGTGCGCCGCCCATGGGTCTCCCGGTCGCGGCCGGCTGCGACAGAGCCTGGACTCGAACCAGGATCTCTAGTGGCACAGCTGTTTATTCAACCCTCAAGACCCAAGGACCACTCTGTAACAGAGAATAACAATGTTTCCCCCTTACATTTTACATATATTAAATACAGAATAACAATGTTTCCCCCTTACATTTTACATATATTAAGTGGCCTTAGACTACTGCGCCACTCGGGAGTCAGAACAGAACAGAGGAGGCAAGAGGGCGAGGAGGAGAGGAGGAGGAATAGAGGAAGAACAAAGGAGACAAGAGGGAGAGGAGGAGAGGAGGAGAGGGAGTGAGACACTATGTTAGCTGTTGTGGTGTGATATGTGTAGTTACTTGTAATAACCACTAGAGCATGCTCGACACTCATTTGGTGCTTGCTGACCTCAATGTGTGCATCAACAGTCTAAAGCAGTCATCTCCAATCCAAATAATTAGTTGGAATAATTTGTTTATTAGACATTTCCTATTTATACTGTATGGATAATAAAACCCATCCTTTATTCACTTGTGTTTTAGCTTATTCCCTACACCCACACTGAAAGTTGTCACTGACACTGAACTTTAGTCTGTCTTGCTTTATGATAGTCACATTCCTCTACCTTTACAAGAAGTCTGTCAGTATTCTTCATGAGGGCTTTAAAGCAAATGTTAATTTGACTGTGTACTTTAAGAACATACATGTCTTTTAAGACAGACCTGTTACTGGCTGTGTCTGAATATCCATTCTAGCGTAATACATACTTAAACTGCATACTAATTTTGCCTTTGATCTAGTAGAATTCACTCTTCTTTTCTGACTCACTTGTTTGGCAACAGCTGATAGTCAGATATATTGACGCGCTGTACCTTAAATGAACGAATGACGGGAGTCAATGCAATCGCGCATTAGATAACGCATTCTTAGTACTATTTCCACGTTCACGTGCTAGTCGGAACTTGGAAACCCGGAAATTTCAGACTTGCTTACTGGTTGTAGTTATACACGTGCCGCATTCAACGAACAGCAAGCCGTACATTTCAGAGTTTCCTAGGTCCGACTAGCATGTGAACGCGGCATACTTTCTAAATTTCACATACTATAAAACTAAATAGTTTTTTACATACTATTTAGTACTCTAATATGGGTATTTGGACACTGCCTCTTTGTCTCTCACACACTGAGCACGAGGACAGTCATTATGGCCACAGCTTCCTCTGACCTGGCAGACCACCTGTGCTGTTCCATCTGCACAGACATCTACACTGAGCCTGTGTCTCTAAGCTATCAGCACACCTTCTGCAAGAGATGCCTCCAAGACAGCCTGAATGCTGGACACCAACTCTGTCAAGAGGGCAGGGCTCTGGTCAGAGACAGAAACTTCCAGATCAACAGACTGATCAGGAATGTGGCCTACCAGCTGAAACTGGAGGAAGATGCTAAAAGACAGAGAGCTACAGCCGAGAGAGGAAACAGTAGAGAGATGAATGTCGTGAACATGGAGAGGCTCTGAAGCTGTTCTGTGAGACGGACAGTAAGCTGATCTCTGTGATCTGCAGAGATGGGTGAGACGACAGAGGACACACATTCAAACCTATAAGAGAAGCACATGAGGATCTGAAACTAGAGGTAGCCTCAGGTTTATGCTACTTCAAGAAGGACATTAGTGTGCTGGAATACTCAAGAGATGAGCAGCAAAGAGAAATGTCTCAAGCAAAAGAGACGTCAGATCATCTCAAAGTCCAGATCAGGTTGCTTGGTTGACAAGGAGATAGTACTTGCCAGGCTGGAAGAACAGCTAAAGGAGAAGAGAGTTAAAACGGCCTCTCTTCAGTCTGAGCTGGACCTCACTGAGCCCAGAGACTTCCTGCTCTAGTGGATGGAGAGGGGCTGCACTGAGATGAGGGAGAGGAGGAAGGAGGAGGAGTGGGTGGGTGGGTGGGTGGAGAGGAATATGATAGAGAGAAATATGATAGAGGGATTTGGATAGAGGGGAATATGATAGAGGGAATATATTGAGAGGAATGTGACAGAGAGGATTTATTTCATTAGATCACTTTAAGACTTAAAACCTCTTAGGCTGACAGTCCCCGAAATCGGGCGCTAGAATTTCTTTTTAAAATATGTAAATGTTTACATGACTTATTTGATTGATTTCCCACCGTTTTATATTTCAGAAGACATCCATCCAGACCTTCCTAGAACCACGTAAACGTCCTCTGTCTAATAAACGTATATTTGCCTCCCTCTGGTGGTCGGCTGCATCATTACATCCATTTATATCACTTCACTGCAACGTTACGTCAAAGGGGCGTTCCAGGAAACAAATGTATCCAGCTTGACTGCTTCACGGCAGAGACATAGCAAAGCAATCACTGAATTTGTCTCGAGCAGGCAGAGCTAAATACATAACTTTCATAGCTCTACGATAAAGAATGCGACCTACACACTTCCTTAAACCTAAAATAAGTCAAGAAGTAATTTTGTGTGGAAGTCAAACATTTGTTCAGAACGACAAAATCGAGACCTTTACATAGCCCTTCTCCCTTTGTCTATAGGAGGGATACACACTGGTTAAATGGCCCAAATGTTAATTTAGACATTCACAAATTTAACAGATTTTGACTATCACTAATGTCATGAAATGTTTGGCAAAGTAGTAAAGAAGGTTGTACTATACTTTTCTTGTGTACTAGATCATATGGTTTGAAAAGTGTTTTTTTTCTCAGACATAAATGAACAATTCCAGGTGAAAGCTAAAGGTCATAGCTTCCTGGGGGGAGGGACACCACTACATTAATAAAATATTTCCCTCTTGCTAGATTGATGACTATAGCCCTAGTGAAACAGTGCAAAATGGTTGTCAGCTCAACTGGTTAAATACAAGACAGGCCCTCCTGTAGCTCAGTTGGTAGAGCATGGCGCTTGCAACGCCAGGGTTGTGGGTTCGTTTCCCACGGGGGCCCACTAACTGTAAGTCGCTTTGGATAAGAGCGTCTGCTAAATGACTAAAATGTAATGTAAATGTAAGACCACCTGTTCATTGTGAAATATATGTGTTCAAGTCTAATAATTTTGCTCTATATATTTTCTGCTCTGTATGTAATTTTATCTATTTAAGCTGTTTGGATTGTTAATTGATATAACACAGGGCACCATTGAAAAAGAGACACTGGTCTCAATTGGGATTCCCTGTATAAATAAAGAGGAATATGATAGAGGTAATATGATAGCGAGTATTATGATGGAGTGGAATATGATGGAGAGGAATATAATAGAGGGAATATAATAGAGGGAATATGATAGAGGGAATATGATAGAGGAATATGATGGAGGGGAATATGATAGAGAATGAATGGAGGAATGTGTGACGCTCTTGAGCAACAAAGGTTGTCTGTTTGGTTATATCAACTGGAAAGACATGGATAAGAAAATGTTCAAACATATTTTTAAACAATGGCCGCTGTTGGCAGGTCTACAAATACTGTTCTATAGTCAGCTGATATTGATTTCCTTATTTAATAATGTATTAAACTAAAATGCTAAACATCAATGACACCTACTCTTCAATTACATTTTTTGGGCCTATATAATTACACATCCAGCTAATTTTATCCCTCTATGAGCATGCGTACCGTAAAGATACCGAAAGGATCACTCGACTGCAACAGCTCTGGTTGATTTAATCGATCAATGGCTCAGGTCACTTGACCAAGATAAACTTGTGGATGAGCTGCTTCTTGATTTTAGTGCTGCATTTGAACTTGTTGATCATATGGCTAATAGCTGAGGCCATTGAAGAGAGATGTTTTCTTGAACCCTCATTTCTTTTTCGGAACTTTGTTACTGAGGTGACATAGACTATGGAATACTTGTTTTACTGTAGTAAGGTAGCCTATGTATTTTATTGATGATGATGATGATGATGAATATTAACAATAGTGGTAGGCTGAGATCGAACAAACAACCTAAGTAAGCCTGGCTGCTATTTATGATATCTAAAACATATTGACTTTTAATTAGGCAAAACACATGTCGTTTGAATGGTCAACCATTTGATATGAGTTACAGCATTTTATTTTAATAAAAAATTAGGTTATATGGATTCATTGTATATATTAGGTATGACTGTGCTGCATAGGTACAAAAAATCTAAAATAAAATTGTGCCAGCATTTGATTACACATGAAAGCTGCTGTGGGTAACCATGGCAATGGGGACTCCATTGTGACATCACAAGATTCCGATTCTGGAAGGTTACCTGTTGCACAGACAAACTGAACAGTGCAAAGAGACGGATTCAACTAACCACTGACAGATTATTAATGTCCTATTTCATTAGTGAGAGAACACACTGCTTACTACAGAACTTTTTGAGGATCTTGGGACCAATGTCAAATATTTTCAGTCTCCTGAGGTGGAAAAGGCGTTGTGGTGCCCTCTTCACGACTGTCTTGGTGTGTTTGGACCATGATAGTTTGTTGGTGATGTGGACACCAAGGAACTTGAAACTCTCGACCCGCTCCACTACAGCCCCGTCGATGTGAATGGGGCGTGTTCCCAGTCCCTGTCCCTGAAAATCCTCCCCACAGCATGATGCTGCCACCACCATGCTTCACCGTAGGGATGGTGCCAGGTTTCCTCCAAACGTGATCTCATCCCAGGTAAGAGGGGGAGTGGCAGCAGCAGCAGGTTCTCCCCATGTGAGCTGAGTCCAGTGGACCAGTCCTGTATCCCCCCTCCCAGACAGCGACAGTGGTCTGAACCATGGCTAGCTATCCACAATCTGGCTTGACTAAACAAGGTCTACCAAGAGGGAAGGAGGGAGAGGAAGGTAGAGGAAGAGAAAGAGGGAGGAGAGGAAGGAGGAAAGGGAGAAAAGGGTTCTCTCCATCACGACTGTAAGAAGGAAAGGAGGGAGAAGGCCGAGCAAGAGGAAGAGGTGGAAGATGACAAGGAGAGTTGATCTGTCCATCACTACCATAAGGAGATCTCTTCTGGGGGCTCTTGTTCTCTCCTCTTTCCCACAGAGGAGCACCTTTCGCAGGCAGCCCAGAGCAGACTCTCCCCTGAGAGAAGGCTAGCCCCTGGAGGTTTCACCTTGGATTCATACAGAGAACCGCCCAGTACTCAAACTGCTTTACATTGTAGAGGGGGATCTAATCTCATTGGAGGCGACCCAATGACCCAGAAATGCTCTGTGGACAGACTTCCTCCCTGCTCCCCGTCTCGCTGGCAGGGGGCTCGTAGGAACACCCTCCCCTCCTTGACTCCAGCTCCACCCCTTCTTCACCTGCCCCCCTTATCATGTTATGAGTCTCACCTACAGGTCGCGCCCCCTGGCCTACCTGTTGCAGGTGTAAGGATGGTGTGTCGGACACAGCTGCCCTCCCCCTCCTCCCCCTCCTCCCCTCTTTCTCCCACTCCCCCCATCTCTCACGCTCTCTCCTCCTCCCCCTCTCTTCCCTTTAAAGTAATACTTAGACCAGGCTTTCTGCCTCCTCTACTCCTCTCCACCTCCTCTTCCATTCCTACTCTCTTTCTCTCCACCTCCTCCTCATCCTCTTTGTTCCCCCTCTCCCGCCCTCCAATGAGAGAGGCAGGAGGTCACCTCGCCGTCACTCTATCCAGCTGGAGCCGCTGAGAGGGCGAGGAGGAGAGGAGGAGGAATAGAGGAAGAACAGAGGAGACAAGAGGGAGAGGAGGAGAGGAGGAGAGGGAGTGGGACACTATGTTAGCTGTTGTGGTGTGATATGTGTAGTTACTTGTAATAACCACTAGAGCATGCTCGACACTCATTTGGTGCTTGCTGACCTCAATGTGTGCATCAACAGTCTAAAGCAGTCATCTCCAATCCAAATAATTAGTTGGAATAATTTGTTTATTAGACATTTCCTATTTATACTGTATGGATAATAAAACCCATCCTTTATTCACTTGTGTTTTAGCTTTTTGCCTACACCCACACTGAAAGTTATCACTGACACTGAACTTTAGTCTGTCTTGCTTTATGATAGTCACATGCCTCTACCTTTACAAGAAGTCTGTCAGTATTCTTCATGAGGGCTTTAAAGCTAATGTTAATTTGACTGCGTACTTCAAGAACATACATGTATTTTCCAAGACAGACCTGTTACTGACTGTGTCTGAATATCCATTCTAGCGTAATACTTACTTAAACTGCATACTAATGTCGCCTTTGATCTAGTCTAATTAACTCTTATTTTCTGACTCACTTGTTTGGCAACAGCTGATAGTCAGATAAATTGACGCGCTGTACCGAAATGAACGAATGACGGGAGTCAATGCAATCGCGCATAAGATGACGCATTCTTAGTGCTATTGCAGCGTTCTCGTGCTAGTCGGAACTTGGAAACCCGGACATTTCAGACTTGCTTACTGGTTGTAGTTATACACGTGCCGCATTCAACTAATCAACAAGTCGTACATTTCAGAGTTTCCTAGGTCCGACTAGCATGTGAACGCGGCATAATTTCTAAATTTCACATACTAAAATACTAAATGTTTTTATATACTATTTAGTACTCTAATATGGGTATTCGGACACTGCCTCTTTGTCTCTCACACACTGAGCACGAGCACAGTCATTATAGCCACAGCTTCCTCTGACCTGGCAGACCACCTGTGCTGTTCCATCTGCACAGACATCTACACTGAGCCTGTGTCTCTAAGCTATCAGCACACCTTCTGCAAGAGATGCCTCCAAGACAGCCTGAATGCTGGACACCAACTCTGTCAAGTGGGCAGGGCTCTGGTCAGAGACAGAATCTTCCAGATCAACAGACTGATCAGGAACGTGGCCTACCAGCTGAAACTGGAGGAAGATGCTAAAAGACAGAGAGCTACAGCCGAGAGAGGAAACAGTAGAGAGATGAATGTCGTGAACATGGAGAGGCTCTGAAGCTGTTCTGTGAGACGGACAGTAAGCTGATCTCTGTGATCTGCAGAGATGGTGAGATGACAGAGGACACACATTCAAACCTATAAGAGAAGCACATGAGGATCTGAAAAAATATGTATCCTCAGATTTATGCTACTTCAAGAAGGACATTAGTGTGCTGAAATACTCAAGAGATGAGCAGCAAAGAGAAATGTCTCAAGCAAAAGAGACGTCAGATCATCTCAAAGTCCAGATCAGGTTGCTTGGTTGACAAGGAGATAGTACTTGCCAGGCTGGAGGAACAGCTAAAGGAGAAGAGAGTTAAAACGGCCTCTCTTCAGTCTGAGCTGGACCTCACTGAGCCCAGAGACTTCATGCTCTAGTGGATGGAGAGGGGCTGCACTGAGATGAGGGAGAGGAGGAAGGAGGAGGAGTGGGTGGAGAGGAATATGATAGAGAGGAATATGATAGAGGGATTAGGATTGAGGAGAATATGATAGAGGGAATATATTGAGAGGAATGTGACAGAGAGGATTTGTTTCATTAGATCACTTTAAGACTTAAAACCTCTTAGGCTGACAGTCCCCGAAATCGGGCGCTAGAATTTCTTTAAAAAATATGTAAATGTTTACATGACTTATTTGATTGATTTCCCACCGTTTCATATTTCAGAAGACATCCATCCAGACCTTCCTAGAACCACGTAAACGTCCTCTGTCGAATAAACTTGTATTTGCCTCCCTCTGGTGGTCGGCTGTATCATTACATCCATTTATATCACTTAACTGCAACGTTAAGTCAAAGGGGCGTTCCAGGAAAAACATTTATCCAGCTTGACTGCTTCACGGCACAGACATGGCAAAGCAATCACTGAATTTGTCTCGAGCAGGCAGAGCTAAATACATAACTTTCATAGCTCTACTATAAAGAATGCGACCTATACACTTCCTTAAACCTAAAACAAGTCAAGAAGTAATTTTGTGTGGAAGTCAAACATTTGTTCAGAACGACAAAATCGAGACCTTTACATAGCCCTTCTCCCATTGTCTATAGGCGGGATGCACACTGGTTAAATGGCCCAAATGTTAATTTAGACATTCACAAATTTTACAGATTTTGACTATCACTAATGTCATGAAATGTTTGGCAAAGTAGTAAAGAAGGTTGTATTATACTTTTCTTGTGTACTAGATCATATGGTTTGAAAAGTGTTTTTTTTCTCAGACATAAATGAACAATTCCAGGTGAAAGCTAAAGGTCATAGCTTCCTGGGGGGAGGGACACCACTACATTAATAAAATATTGCCCTCTTGCTAGATTGATGACTATAGCCCTAGTGAAACAGTGCAAAATGGTTGTCAGCTCAACTGGTTAAATACAAGACCTGTTCATTGTGAAATATATGTGTTCAAGTCTAATAATTTGCTCTATATATTTTCTGCTCTGTATGTAATTTTATCTATTTAAGCTGTTTGGATTGTTCATTGATATAACACTGGGCACCATTGAAAAAGAGACACTGGTCTCAATTGGGATTCCCTGTATAAATAAAGAGGAATATGATAGAGGGAATATGATAGCGAGTATTATGATGGAGTGGAATATGATGGAGAGGAATATAATAGAGGGAATATAATAGAGGGAATATGATAGAGGGAATATGATAGAGGAATATGATGGAGGGGAATATGATAGAGAATGAATGGAGGAATGTGTGACGCTCTTGAGCAACAAAGGTTGTCTGTTTGGTTATATCAACTGGAAAGACATGGATAAGAAAATGTTCAAACATATTTTTAAACAATGGCCGCTGTTGGCAGGTCTACAAATACTGTTCTATAGTCAGCTGATATTGATTTCCTTATTTAATAATTTATTAAACTAAAATGCTAAACATCAATGACACCTACTCTTCAATTACATTTTTTGGGCCTATATAATTACACATCCAGCTAATTTTATCCCTCTATGAGCATGCGTACCGTAAAGATACCGTAAGGATCACTCGACTGCAACAGCTCTGGTTGATTTAATCGATCAATGGCTCAGGTCACTTGACCAAGATAAACTTGTGGATGAGCTGCTTCTTGATTTTAGTGCTGCATTTGACCTTGTTGATCATATGGCTAATAGCTGAGGCCATTGAAGAGAGATGTTTTCTTGAACCCTCATTTCTTTTTTGGAACTTTGTTACTGAGATGACATAGACTATGGAAGACTTGTTTTACTGTAGTAAGGTAGCCTATGTATTTTATTGATGATGATGATGATGATGATGACTATTGACATTAGTGGTAGGCTGAGATCGAACAAACAACCTAAGTAAGCCTGGCTGCTATTTATGATATCTAAAACATATTGACTTTTAATTAGGCAAAACACATGTCGTTTGAATGGTCAACCATTTGATATGAGTTACAGCATTTTATTTTAATAAAAAATTAGGTTATATGGATTCATTGTATATATTAGGTATGACTGTGCTGCATAGGTACAAAAAATCTAAAATAAAATTGTGCCAGCATTTGATTACACATGAAAGCTGCTGTGGGTAACCATGGCAATGGGGACTCCATTGTGACATCACAAGATTCCGATTCTGGAAGGTTACCTGTTGCACAGACAAACTGAACAGTGCAAAGAGACTGATTCAACTAACCACTGACAGATTATTAATGTCCTATTTCATTAGTGAGAGAACACACTGCTTACTTCAGAGGTAGGTTGTAATATAACTTATTGTGAATGTGTTTCAGTAGTATAACTTATTTTCAAATTACTTGTGTATGAATGTGACATTTTAAGTAGACCTAACATGACTAGTGAAACTGTTGAAGAGAGATAGTTTGCTTGAGTCCTCTTTTTGTGAGAAAATGCTTCATCCTGACACCTGAGATGTCATGTTACAATTGTAGTGAGCCAGCCTAATGGCTAATCTCTGTGTTAATCACCAACAGATGTTGTAATCAATTATCTCAATAAATATGTACCAAATGTGTAGGTTGTGTAAAAAAACAAGTACGCCTACGTAATGTGTAGCTGATTCATTTCTAATAAGAATAATATGTTCTTAATTGAATGGACATCCATTTCAAATGGTTGAATTGATAGACCTCTTTAAATTGAGGTGCACTCAGGGGCACTCAAAGAGAAGACTGTCATTTTTACCTCCTTGGTTTTTAAAATAGATGAAACTGTACAAGTTAGGTCCTGCATGGATATAGAGTCATTTTCTACCCGAAACACAGTGTTTTCAATGATATGATGGAACTGATTAGTGTGGTTTGTGAGAACCAGGCCCAATATGGAGTAGAGCTACATGAGGGGTTGAATAAGGCTCAATAGTAAGGTACAGAAAGAGCCTGAAGTTTGCTTTTTAAAGTCTGTGTTGTGCTTTTTCATCTCCAATGGCAACGCCTTGCATCACAATAATGATGTCATAAAGGATATTGTTCACATAATGATAAGAACAGCCTAAATCGATTCATTTGAACTTGGTCGCTTTTCCAGTAGCCAACTTTTTACTAGTTAATCAGATAAGCCTATTGCGTAAACATATCTGGAGCAGGATTCTCACTTGCTTAATTGTAAGTAGCTGGGAAGAAAACGTGTGCACATTGTAAAGAGATGCATTATTATTTGGTTAGCAACACCCACTTACTACAACGTTATGTATTTTCCAGAGTTATTGTTAGCTAAGAGGAAGACATGGAGGGTTCAACGCTGACATAGAGGAGGGGTGAGTGTCGGTTGGAGGAAAGGGCGATCCAGACAGACTACGTGATGGAGCTGGGAGCCAGGTTGGCTCTGGTTTTGCAGATCCAGAAGGATCAGGAGAAGAAGATGAAGAGGATTTGGTTCAAGACGAGGAAAATGCCAAGACTGATTAAGGAGGTAACAAGACCAACTTTGACAAAGTCGACTAGAGTTCTATTGAACAATATTAATTAAAGCATATATAAGTTATTGTAAGGGAAAAATGTTCCATATGCCATGGAATGTAAGCTAACAATGTTTTGTCCTTATTTCTTTTTGTATTAGGCTACACCATGGCAATGCTTATAACTGTTCTTGTCTAAATGTGTTGTATCTTGTCTGTCTGTTTCAGTGTATTTATGTCCTCAGTTCTTATGGTTGTCTTGTCATAAAAGATAAACAACCGTTCTATCATAGACGTTCATATCAGGATTATGTGGTTGTCTCACCTAGCTACCTTAAATTGAATGCACTAACTAACTATAAGTCGTTCTGGATAAAAGCGTCTGATAAATGGATAAAATGTCAAATGTTATGCTGGGTGTGGGGCATGTATTTTTACACATAGCTGGCCCATTGGCTAGGGGACCCAGGGTTGGGACAGACTGGTGCAGAGCATCTGAGAGGACACTAGATATATATACAGTGGGGGAAAAAAGTATTTAGTCAGCCACCAATTGTGCAAGTTCTCCCACTTAAAAAGATGAGAGAGGCCTGTAATTTTCATCATAGGTACACGTCAACTATGACAGACAAAATGAGATTTTTTTTCTCCAAAAAATCACATTGTAGGATTTTTAATGAATTGATTTGCAAATTATGGTGGAAAATAAGTATTTGGTCAATAACAAAAGTTTCTCAATACTTTGTTATATACCCTTTGTTGGCAATGACACAGGTCAAACGTTTTCTGTAAGTCTTCACAAGGTTTTCACACACTGTTGCTGGTATTTTGGCCCATTCCTCCATGCAGATCTCCTCTAGAGCAGTGATGTTTTGGGGCTTTCAACTCCCTCCAAAGATTGTCTATGGGGTTGAGATCTGGAGACTGGCTAGGCCACTCCAGGACCTTGAAATGCTTCTTACGAAGCCACTCCTTCGTTGCCCGGGCGGTGTGTTTGGGATCATTGTCATGCTGAAATACCCAGTCAAGTTTCATCTTCAATGCCCTTGCTGATGGAAGGTGTCAGTGTTTGAAGCGGATGTGGTGTTGGAGTCAGGCGCAGGACACAGAAGCTTAATCCAACAGACTTTACTAGTCAGAAAAATGACAATACAAAAGAACGGGCCTCAAACAACGGAGGCGAGCGATACGCAAACAGTCCGTAAAACACGAAATATAAGCGATGCGCAAACAGTGCGTCAATACACTTAAATACACCAGAGCAAAATCCAAAACCCCAACGGACAGGCGGACAACAACACACAACTACAAACAAAACCAAAGGAAACTTATAGGTGACATAATCAATAAGTGATAAGACACAGGTGCACCAAACAGACAAAACCAAACAAACATAGAGAACATCAAACGGTAGCAGCTAGTACTCCGGGGATGACGAACGCCGAAGCCTGCCCGAACAAGGAGGAGGAGCAGTCTCGGCGGAATTCGTGACAGTACCCCCCCCACCTTGACGCGCGGCTCCAGCCGTGCGCCGACCCCGGCCTCGGGGACAGCCAGGAGGACGTGGAGCAGGGCGCGTAGGATGACTACGATGGAACTCAGTCAGGAGGGATGGATCTAAAATGTCCCTCCGAGGCACCCAGCACCGTTCCTCCGGACCGTACCCCTCCCACTCCACGAGATATTGTAGACCCCCCATCCGACGTCTCGAATCCACGATGGACCGGACTGAGTATGCCGGAGCCCCCTCGATGTCCAGTGGGGGCGGAGGGGTCTCCCTTATCTCACTCTCCTGGAGTGGACCAGCTACCACCGGCCTGAGGAGAGACACATGGAATGAGGGGTTAATGTGATAGTCATTGGGCAGTTGCAACCTGTAACACACCTCATTCAATCTCCTCAGGACTTTAAATGGCCCCACAAACTGCCGGCCAAGCTTCCGGCAGGGCAGGCGAAGGGGCAGGTTTCGAGTCGAGAGCCAGACTCGATCTCCAGGGGCGTAGACTGGACCCTCACTGCGGTGGAGGTCAGCGCTCGCCTTCTGCCTGCGGATGGCCCGCTGCAGATGGACGTGGTCAGCGTTCCACGTCTCCTCCGAGTGCCGAAACCACTCATCCACCGCAGGAGCCTCGATCTGGCTCTGATGCCATGTGCCAGAACCGGCTGATAACCTAACACACACTGAAAAGGGGTCAGGTTAGTAGAGGAGTGGCGGAGAGAGTTCTGAGCCATCTCTGCCCAGGGGATATACCCCGACCACTCCTCCGGCCGTCCCTGGCAATAGGATCTCAGAAACCTACCCACATCCTGGTTTACTCTCTCCACCTGCCCATTACTCTCCGGGTGGTAACCCGAGGTAAGGCTAACCGAGACCCCCAAGCGTTCCATTAACGCCCTCCAGACTCTAGAGGTGAACTGGGGACCCCGATCAGACACTATATCCTCGGGAACCCCGTAGTGCCGGAAGACGTGGGTGAACAAAGCCTCAGCGGTCTGTAGGGCAGTAGGGAGACCCGGCATAGGAATGAGACGACAGGCCTTAGAGAACCGATCCACAACGACCAGAATAGTGGTATTCCCCTGGGAGGGGGGAAGGTCCGTGACAAAGTCCACCGAGAGGTGAGACCACGGCCGTTGTGGAACGGGCAGGGGTTGTAACTTCCCCCTGGGCAGGTGTCTAGGCGCCTTACACTGAGCGCACACCGCGCAGGAGGAGACATAAACCCTCACGTCCTTAGCCAATGTTGGCCACCAGTATTTAACACTAAGGCAGTGCACTGTCCGGCCAATACCTGGATGTCCAGAGGAGGGTGATGTATGAGCCCAATAAATGAGCCGATCACGGACCTCGAGCGGCACGTACGTCCGACCCACTGGACACTCTGGGGGAGTAGGGTCGGTGCGTAACGCCCGCTCAATTTCCGCATCGACCTCCCATACCACCGGTGCCACCAGACAAGACTCCGGCAGTATGGGAGTGGGCTCAATGGACCTCTCCTCTGTGTCATACCGCCGGGACAGGGCGTCTGCCTTACCGTTCTGGGACCCTGGGATGTACGTGATCTTAAAAACGAACCGGGTCAGGAACATGTTCCACCTAGCCTGACGAGGGTTTAATCTCCTAGCTGCCCGGATGTACTCCAGGTTACGATGGTCGGTCAGAATGAGAAAAGGGTGTTGAGCCCCCTCAAGCCAATGCCTCCACACCTTTAGGGCTTGAACCACGGTTAACAGCTCCCTGTCCCCTACGTCATAATTACGCTCCGCCGGGCTGAGCTTCTTAGAATAAAAAGCGCAGGGACGGAGCTTAGGTGGCGTGCCTGAGCGTTGCGACAGTACTGCCCCAATACCGGCCTCTGACGCGTCCACCTCTACCTGGAACGCTAAAGCGGGGTCCGGGTGCGCCAGCACCGGAGCCGAGGTGAACAGGTCCTTCAGTTTACAAAACGCCCTGTCCGCCTTTTCATTTTTTAAATTTTTTATTTCACCTTTATTTAACCAGGTAAGCCAGTTGAGAACAGGTTCTCATTTACAACTGCGACCTGGCCAAGATAAAGCAAAGCAGTGCAATAAAAACAACACAGAGTTACATATGGGGTAAAAAACATAAAGTCAAAAATACAACAGAAAATATATATACAGTGTGTGCAAATGTAGCAAGTTATGGAGGTAAGGCAATAAATAGGCTATAGTGCAAAATAATTACAATAGTATTAACACTGGAATGCTAGATGTGCAAGAGATTATGTGCAAATAGAGATACTGGGGTGCAAAAGAGCAAAATAAATAACAATATAGGGATGAGGTAGTTGGGTGGGCTAATTTCAGATGGGCTGTGTACAGGTGCAGTGATCGGTAAGGTGCTCTGACAACTGATGCTTAAAGTTATTGAGGGAGATAAGAGTCTCCAGCTTCAGAGATTTTTGCAATTCGTTCCAGTCATTGGCAGCAGAGAACTGGAAGGAATGGCGGCCAAAGGAGGTGTTGGCTTTGGGAATGACCAGTGAGATATACCTGCTGGAGCGCAGACTACGGGTGGGTGCTGCTATGGTGACCAATGAGCTAAGATAAGGCGGGGATTTGCATAGCAGTGATTTATAGATGGCCTGGAGCCAGTGGGTTTGACGACGAACATGTAGTGAGGACCAGCCAACAAGAGCGTACAGGTCACAGTGGTGGGTAGTGTATGGGGCTTTGGAGACAAAACGGATGGCACTGTGATAGACTACCTCCAATTTGCTGAGTAGAGTGTTGGAGGCTATTTTGTAAATGACATCGCCGAAGTCAAGGATCGGTAGGATAGTCAGTTTTACGAGGGCATGTTTGGCAGCATGAGTGAAGGAGGCTTTGTTGCGAAATAGGAAGCCGATTCTAGATTTAACTTTGTATTGGAGATTCTTTATGTGAGTCTGGAAGTTGAGTTTACAGTCTAACCAGACACCTAGGTATTTGTAGTTGTCCACATACTCTAGGTCAGACCCGTCGAGAGTGGTGATTCTAGTCGGGTGGGCGGGTGCCAGCAGCGTTCGATTGAAAAGCATGCATTTAGTTTTACTAGTGTTTAAGAGCAGTTGGAGGCTACTGAAGGATTGTTGTATGGCATTGAAGCTCGTTTGGAGGTTTGTTAAAACAGTGTCCAATGAAGGGCCAGATGTATACAAAATGGTGTCGTCTGCGTAGAGGTGGATCTGAGAGTCACCAGCAGCAAGAGCGACATCATTGATATACACGGAGAAAAGTGTCGCCCCAAGAATTGAACCCTGTGGCACACCCATAGAGACTGCCATAGGTCCAGACAACAGGCCCTCCGATTTGACACACTGAACTCTATCTGAGAAGTAGTTGGTGAACCAGGCGAGGCAGTCATTTGAGAAACCAAGGCTATTTAGTCTGCCAATAAGAATGCGGTGGTTGACAGAGTCGAAAGCCTTGGCCAGGTCGATGAAGACGGCTGCACAGTACTATCTATTATCAATCGCGGTTATAATATCGTTTAGGACCTTGAGCGTGGCTGAAGTGCACCCATGACCAGCTCGGAAACCGGATTGCATAGCGTAGAAGGTACGGTGGTATTCGAAATGGTCGGTGATCTGTTTGTTAACTTGGCTTTCAAATACTTTCGAAAGGCAGGGCAGGATGGATATAGGTCTGTAGCAGTTTGGATCTAGAGTGTCACCCCCTTTGAAGAGGGGGATGACCGCGGCAGCTTTCCAATCTCTGGGGATCTCAGACGTTATGAAAGAGAGGTTGAACAGACTAGGGTTGCGACAATTTCGGCGGCTAGTTTTAGAAAGAAAGGGTCCAGATTGTCTAGCCCAGCTGATTTGTAGGGGTCCAGATTTTGCAGCGCTTTCAAAACATCAGCTGTCTGAATTTGTGTGAAGGAGAAACGGGGGGGGGCATGGGCAAGTTGCAGCAGAGGGTGCAGAGTTGGTGGCCGGGGTAGTGGTAGCCAGATGGAAAGCATGGCCAGCTGTAGCAAAATGCCTCAGCATGGCCAGCTGTAGCATGTCCGCCTCGGCTGACCACTGCAAACGCACCGGTGCCCCCCTTCAGCAGGGAAGTAATGGGAGCTGCTACCTGTCCAAAACCCCCGATAAACCTCCGGTAGTAATTGGCAAAACCCCAAAACTGCTGCACCTCTTTCACAGTGGTTGGGGTTTGCCAGTTACGCACAGCTGACACACGGTCAATCTCCATCTTCACCCCTGACGCGGACAACCGATGACCCAAGAAGGAGACTCCTGGGAAAACAGAAATTTCTCTGCCTTGACATACAAGTCATGCTCCAACAGTCTACCCAACACTCGGCGTACCAGGGCTACATGCTCGGCACGTGTAGCAGAGTACACTAAGATGTCGTCAATGTACACTACCACTCCCTGCCCATGCAGGTCCCGGAAGATCTCATCCACAAATGATTGGAAGACTGAAGGAGCATTCATTAACCCGTATGGCATGACAAGATACTCATAATGACCTGAGGTGGTACTAAATGCTGTCTTCCATTCATCCCCCTCCCTAATGCGCACCAAGTTATAAGCGCTCCTGAGATCCAGTTTTGTGAAGAACCGCGCCCCGCGTAATGATTCAGTCATACTCGCAATCAGAGGAAGAGGGTAACTGTATTTCACAGTGATCTGATTGAGACTACGATAATCAATACACGGGCGCAAACCTCCATCTTTCTTCTTCACAAAAAAGAAACTCGAGGACGCAGGGGAAGTGGAGGGCCGTATGTATCCCTGTTTCAGGGACTCAGCTATGTATGTCTCCATAGCCGCCGTCTCCTCTTGAGACAGAGGATACACATGGCTCTGCGGAAGTGCCGCACCTGTCTGGAGGTTTATCGCACAATCTCCCTGCCTATGCGGTGGCAATCGTGTCGCCCTCGTCTTGCTGAACACGAGTGCCAAATCCTCATACTCAGGGGGAATGTGCATTGCGGGCACTTGGTTCGGACTCTCCACCGTGGTCGCCCCCACGGAAACACCTAGACATCGCCCAACACACTGGCCAGACCATTCCTTGAGAGCCCTCTGTTGCCACGAAATGGTGGGGTCATGGGTGACTAACCAAGTAAGCCCCAGCACCACGGGATACGCAGGAGAGTCAATTAGGTACAACTGAATAATCTCCTCATGACCCCCCTGCGTCTTCATCTTAGTGGCGCTGTGACTTCCCTAATCAACCCAGACCCCAACGGGCGGCTATCTAGGGCATGGACAGGAAAGGGTGCATCAACGGGCAGGAGGGGAATCCCTAACCTAGAACAAAATCTCCGATCAATAAAATTCCCAGCTGCGCCTGAATCGACTAGCGCCTTATGCTGGGAATGAGATGCAACATGAGGAAATACTACAGGTATACAAAAGTGAACAACAGAGAGCTCTGGGTGAGTGGGGCGCCTACTCACCTGAAATGACTCTCCAGTGTGCGACCTGTTGTCCCGATTCCCTGGAGACCCTCCCCAGCACCTAGCCGCAGTGTGTCCTCCACGGCCACAGCTGGTGCAGGGGACAGCCCCCCTCAGATTCTCTCTCCTTCTCCCTCTAGCGCCAGCACCCCCAAGCTCCATTGGGCTCGGCTCGGAGGTGCTGGGGAATGGAATGGACGGCCCCATCTCGGGACGTCCGCGGGTGGCCAGCAGGGTATCCAGGCGGAAGGACATGTCCACTAGCTGGTCAAAGGACAGATTGGTGTCCCTGCAGGCCAGCTCTCGACGAACGTCCTCTCGCAGGCTACACCTATAGTGCTCGATGAGGGCCCTCTCATTCCACCCCGCATCCGCCGCTAGAGTCCGGAAATCCAGGGCGAAATCCTGTGCGCTCCTCTTCCCCTGTCGGAGGTGGAACAGACGCTCCCCCGCCGCTTTACCCTCAGGAGGGTGATCGAAAACAGCCCTGAAGCGGCGGGAGAACTCCGCGTAGCTGATGGTGGCGGCGTCTATTCCCCTCCATTTGGCGTTGGCCCACTCCAACACCTTGCCGGAGAGACAGGAGATGAGGGCGGACACGCTCTCGTATCCCGAGGGCGCCGGGTGTATGGTGGGCAGGTAGAGTTCCACCTGAAGGAGGAACCCCTGACACCCGGCTGCTGTGCCATCATAAGCCCTCGGGAGCGAGAGCCGAATCCCACTGGATTCCGGAACCGGTCTGGTGGGACTGGCCGATGGTGGTGGTAATGTAGGAGGAGGTGTGGGCACGCCTCCCCTTTCCCATCGGCGCAGGGTGTTCATGACCTCCTGCATGGCGGAGCCGAGTTGCTGGATCCTGGCGTCCTGGCAGCTGACCCGATCCTCCAGCGACTCGGTCGCCGCCGCTGCTCCTGCTGACTCCATTGATGGTGTGTTGTTCTGTCAGTGTTTGAAGTGGATGTGGTGTTGGAGTCAGGCGCAGGACACAGAAGCTTAGTCCAACAGACTTTACTAGTCAGAAAAATGACAATACAAAAGAACGGGCCTCAAACAACGGAGGTGAGCGATACGCAAACAGTCCGTAAAACACGAAATATAAGCGATGCGCAAACAGTGCGTCAATACACTTAAATACACCAGAGCAAAATCCAAAACCCCAACGGACAGGCGGACAACAACACACAACTACAAACAAAACCAAAGGAAACTTATAGGTGACATAATCAATAAGTGATAAGACACAGGTGCACCAAACAGACAAAACCAAACAAACATAGAGAACATCAAACGGTAGCAGCTAGTACTCCGGGGACGACGAACGCCGAAGCCTGCCCGAACAAGGAGGAGGAGCAGTCTCGGCGGAATTCGTGACAGAAGGAGGTTTTCACTCAAAATCTCACGATACATGGCCCCATTCATTCTTTCCTTTACACGGATCAGTCGTCCTGGTCCCTTTGCTTAAAAACAGCCCCAAAGCATGATGTTTCCACCCCCATGCTTCACAGTAGGTATGGTGTTCTTTGGATGCAACTCAGCATTATCTGTCCTCCAAACACTAAGAGTTGAGTTTTTACCAAAAAGTTCTATTTTGGTTTCATCTGACCATATGACATTCTCCCAATCCTCTTCTGGATCATCCAAATGCACTCTAGCAAACTTCAGACGGGCCTGGACATGTACTGGCTTAAGCAGGGGGACACGTCTGGCACTGCAGGATTTGAGTCCCTGGCGGCGTAGTGTGTTACTGATGGTAGGCTTTGTTACTTTGGTCCCAGCTCTCTGCAGGTCATTCACTAGGTCCCCCCGTGTGGTTCTGGGATTTTTGCTCACCGTTCTTGTGATCATTTTGACCCCACGGGGTGAGATCTTGCGTGGAGCCCCAGATCGAGGGAGATTATCAGTGGTCTTGTATGTCTTCCATTTCCTAATAATTGCTCCCACAGTTGATTTCTTCAAACCAAGCTGCTTACCTATTGCAGATTCAAGATGGCGAAGTAGTGCAGTTGTGTTTTTATCGTCTGTCTGTAAATAGCCTGTAAATACCCTATTTTCGTACATTTTTCGTACATATTTCCCTATCAGACTTTTCATCCTTCTACAAGATATACTTTCCTGCAACCCGCCTCACTCAATGTGGAACGGATTCTATTATTGACTTACCTTTATCTAGAATCTAGAATCTCCAGTTGAAACTAGCTAGCCAGCTAACTAGCTACTTGCTATTTGCTATTAGCCACAGCTAGCGGTGTTTTCACCCAGAACATTGGATTTTTTTTCCGCGGGATTAATTTTAATCACTGGACATTGATCACCGGATATTCGGCCAGTCTGCACAGCGCGTTATCGACCCAGAACATATCAGTTTTTCCGAGGAATCACTGATTCACTGGAACTTTAACTCCGGATTCATCGCTTCCAGCTGGCTACAACAAAACGGACGCTGTGGTCTGGCTAATCAACCTGAGCTAGGCCCATCTCCCGGCTATCTACCTCTCTATCAACCGGACGGGACCACATAGTATTGACACGGAGCCCCGCCGATCCTACACGACTGGTCTGCCGACGAAATCGTCTGATGTGGTTACGACGTAACCACGAAGATTCCATCCATCTGCTAGCCCTGGCCCGTTAGCACACGCTTACTCACTAAACTGAACTAGCTACTGGACTAGCTACTTGCTATTAGCCACAGCTAGCAGTGTTTCACCCAGAACATTTGATTTTTTTCCGCGGGATTAATTTTAATCACTGGACTTTGATCACCGGATATTCGGCCAGTCAGCACTGCGCGTTATCGACCCAGAACATATCAGTTTTTCCGCCGGAATCACTGGACCTTTAACTCCGGATTCTTCGCTACCAGCTGGCTACAACAAAACGGACGTAGCACACGCTAGCCGTGGCCTCTTACTCACTAGCACTTCACCACCGGACCTTATGATAACCCAGCTATACAGCTGATATCTGCTGGACTGTTCCTTTTTACGGTACTACATCCTGTTTATGTTTAGCCTCAGCCCAAACATGGTTAGTTTATTGTTGTTTCGGTTATTTCTAATTGCACTATATCACTGTAGACCCCCCAGCCTAGCTAAACCTGCCTTAGTTAGCTCCTTTGTCCCTCCACCCATACACTCAGAGACCGACTCAATTGATGCCTCTAGAGATACTATCTCTTTCAGTGTTACCCAACGCTTAGGTTTACCTCCACTTTACTCATATCCTTCCATATCCTTGTCTGTACATAATGCCCTGAATCTTTTCTATAACACCCGGAAATCTGCCCCCTTTATTCTATGTACCCAACGCACTAGAAGACCAGTTCTTAAAGCCTTTAGCCGTATCCTTATTCTAGTCCTCCTCTGTTCCTCTGGTGATGTAGAGGCTAACCCAGGCCCTGTAGCCCCCAGTATCACTCCTACTCCCCAGGAGCTATCATTTGTTGACTTCTGTAATCGCAAAAGTCTTGGTTTCTTGCACATAAATATCAGAAGTCTACTTCCTAAGTTTGAGTTATTCACTGCGTTAGCACACTCTGCCAACCCTGATGTTCTAGCAGTGTCTGAATCCTAGCTCAGGAAGGCCACCAAAAATTCTGAAATTTCCATCACCAACTATAACATTTTCCGTCTAGATAGAACTGCCAAAGGGGGTGGAGTTGCAATCTACTGTAGAGATAGCCTGCAGAGCTCTATCATACTATCCAGGTCTGTACCCAAACAGTTTGAGCTTCTACTTCTAAAAATCCACCTTTCCAGAAATAAGTCTCTCACTGTTGCCGCTTGCTACAGACCCCCCTCAGCCCCCAGCTGTGCCCTGGACACCATATGTGAATTGATTGCCCCCCATTTATCCTCTGA
Source organism: Coregonus lavaretus (assembly GCF_964263955.1). NCBI lineage: Eukaryota > Metazoa > Chordata > Actinopteri > Salmoniformes > Salmonidae > Coregonus > Coregonus lavaretus. Next base: position 59,495 of record NW_028160864.1, read on the forward strand.
GTTTGTACTGCTTGGTGACCTAAATTGGGATATGCTTAATACCCCAGCCATCCTACAATCCAAGCTAGATGCCCTCAACCTCACGCAAATTATCAACGAACCTACCAGGTACAACCCTAAATCCTTAAACATGGGTACCCTCATAGATATCATCCTGACTAACATACCCTCTAAATACACCTCAGCTGTCTTCAACCAGGATCTCAGCGATCACTGCCTTATTGCCTGCGTCCGTAACGGGTCCGCGGTCAAACAACCACCCCTCATCACTGTCAAACGCTCCCTAAAACACTTTAGCGAGGAGGCCTTCCTAATTGACCTGGCCCAGGTATCCTGGATGGATATAGATCTCATTCCGTCAGTAGAGGATGCCTGGTTGTTCCTTAAAAGTAATTTCCTCTCAATCTTAAATAAACATGCCCCATTCAAAAAATACAGAACTAAGAACCGATATAGCCCCTGGTTCTCCTCAGACTTGACTGCCCTTGACCAGCACAAAAACACCCTGTGGCGTACAGCATTAGCATCAAATAGCCCCCGCGATATGCAACTTTTCAGGGAAGTTAGGAACCAATATACACAAGCAGTCAGGAAAGCAAAGGCTAACTTTTTCAAACAGAAATTTGCATCCTGTAGCACTAACCCCAAAAAGTTTTGGGACACTGTAAAGTCCATGGAGAATAAGAGCACTTCCTCCCAGCTGCCCACTGCACTGAGGCTAGGAAACACTATCACCACCGATAAATCTACAATAATCGAGAATTTCAACAAGCATTTTGCTACAGCGGGCCATGCTTTCCATCTGGCTACCACTAACCCGGCCACCAACTCTGCACCCTCTGCTGCAACTTGCCCATGCCCCCCCCGCTTCTCCTTCACACAAATTCAGACAGCTGATGTTTTGAAAGCGCTGCAAAATCTGGACCCCTACAAATCAGCTGGGCTAGACAATCTGGACCCTTTCTTCCTAAAACTAGCCGCCGAAATTGTCGCAACCCCTATTACTAGTCTGTTCAACCTCTCTTTCATAACGTCTGAGATCCCCAGAGATTGGAAAGCTGCCGCGGTCATCCCCCTCTTCAAAGGGGGTGACACTCTAGATCCAAACTGCTACAGACCTATATCCATCCTGCCCTGCCTTTCGAAAGTATTCGAAAGCCAAGTTAATAAACAGATCATCGACCATTTCGAATACCACCGTACCTTCTCCGCTATGCAATCCGGTTTCCGAGCTGGTCACGGGTGCACTTCAGCCACGCTCAAGGTCCTAAACGATATTATAACCGCGATTGATAATAGACAGTACTGTGCAGCCGTCTTCATCGACCTGGCCAAGGCTTTCGACTCTGTCAACCACCGCATTCTTATTGGCAGACTAAATAGCCTTGGTTTCTCAAATGACTGCCTCGCCTGGTTCACCAACTACTTCTCAGATAGAGTTCAGTGTGTCAAATCGGAGGGCCTGTTGTCTGGACCTATGGCAGTCTCTATGGGGGTGCCACAGGGTTCAATTCTTGGGCCGACACTTTTCTCCGTGTATATCAATGATGTCGCTCTTGCTGCTGGTGACTCTCAGATCCACCTCTACGCAGACGACACCATTTTGTATACATCTGGCCCTTCATTGGACACTGTGTTAACAAACCTCCAAACGAGCTTCAATGCCATGCAACAATCCTTCAGTAGCCTTCAACTGCTCTTAAACACTAGTAAAACTAAATGCATGCTTTTCAATCGAACGCTGCTAGCACCCGCCCACCCGACTAGAATCACCACTCTCGACGGGTCTGACCTAGAGTATGTGGACAACTACAAATATCTAGGTGTCTGGTTAGACTGTAAACTCAACTTCCAGACTCACATAAAGAATCTCCAATCCAAAGTTAAATCTAGAATCGGCTTCCTATTTCGCAACAAAGCCTCCTTCACTCATGCTGCCAAACATGCCCTCGTAAAACTGACTATCCTACCGATCCTTGACTTCGGCGATGTCATTTATAAAATAGCCTCCAACACTCTACTCAGCAAATTGGATGTAGTCTATCACAGTGCCATCCGTTTTGTCTCCAAAGCCCCATACACTACCCACCACTGTGACCTGTACGCTCTTGTTGGCTGGTCCTCACTACATGTTCGTCGTCAAACCCACTGGCTCCAGGCCATCTATAGATCACTGCTAGGCAAATCCCCGCCTTATCTTAGCTCATTGGTCACCATAGCAGCACCCACCCGTAGTCTGCGCTCCAGCAGGTATATCTCACTGGTCATTCCCAAAGCCAACACCTCCTTTGGCCGCCATTCCTTCCAGTTCTCTGCTGCCAATGACTGGAACGAATTGCAAAAATCTCTGAAGCTGGAGACTCTTATCTCCCTCAATAACTTTAAGCATCAGTTGTCAGAGCACCTTACCGATCACTGCACCTGTACACAGCCCATCTGAAATTAGCCCACCCAACTACCTCATCCCTATATTGTTATTTAATTTGCTCTTTTGCACCCCAGTATCTCTATTTGCACATAATCTCTTGCACATCTAGCATTCCAGTGTTAATACTATTGTAATTATTCTGCACTATAGCCTATTTATTGCCTTACCTCCATAACTTGCTACATTTGCACACACTGTATATATATTTTCTGTTGTATTTCTGACTTTATGTTTTTTTTTACCCCATATGTAACTCTGTGTTGTTTTTGTTGCACTACTTTGCTTTGTCTTGGCCAGGTCGCAGTTGTAAATGAGAACCTGTTGTCACGGTTTCGGCCGAGGCTGCTCCTCTTCCTTGTTCGGGCAGGCTTCGGCGGTCGTCGTCTCCGGAGTACTAGCTGCCACCGTTCTATGTTTCATGTTCATTTGGTTTTGTCTGTTCATAACACCTGTCCCTTATTTGTGTCTTAATTGTTTCCCTATTTAGTTTCGTGTGTTTGGGTCAGGTGTTATGCGTGATTGTTTCTTGTCAGCCTGCCTCTGAGAAGTTTATTGTATCTCTCGTTGTTGTTACCCGAGAGCTCGCACTGCGTGCGCTTTTCTTGTTTAGACGCACTGTGTTTTTGTGCGTAATTGTTTGCGCCACCCGGTTGGGTTGGCGACTCATTGTTCACGTGTTTTTGAACATTACTAAAGACGGTTGAAGTCATCCTGGTTCCTGCGCTTGATTCCTTCCACACATCTACACACACCACTCTGACACCTGTTCTCAACTGGCTTACCTGGTTAAATAAAGGTGAAATAAAATAAAAATAAAAATTCAGTCTTCCCAGCCTGGTGCAGGTCTACAATTTTGTTTCTGGTGTCCTTTGACAGCTCTTGGTCTTGGCCATAGTGGAGTTTGGAGTATGACTATTTGAGGTTGTGGACAGGTGTCTTTTATACTGATAACAAGTTCAAACAGGTGCCATAAATACAGGTAACGAGTGGAGGACAGAGGAGCCTCTTAAATAATACGTTACAGGTCTGTGAGAGCCAGAAATCTTGTTTGTTTGTAGGTGACCAAATAGTTATTTTCCACCATAATTTGCAAATAAATTCATTAAAAATCCTACAATGTGATTTTCTGGATATTTTTTTCTCAATTTATCTGTCATAGTTGACGTGTACCTATGATGAAAATTACAGGCCTCTCTCATCTTTTTAAGTGGGAGAACTTGCACAATTGGTGGCTGACTAAATACTTTTTTCCCCCACTGTATATGTGATGTATAAGAAAATAGTGCTGACTCATACAGTATGTATGTATGTACTGAATGTGATCACTTTCATCATGTCTGTTTCTTTTCTCACGCAGAATGTGAGAGATGTGAGCAACTGTCCTCTCACTGAGTTTATGGCTCCCTGTATTGACTCCCTCCCACCACTGGCTTTCACCAATCAGAGGCCTATACCAACCATGTTGCATCCCCCCTCTCCATTGGCCATACGCGCTCAGGATGCACAGCGGTTCATTGTATTTTCATACTTTGTCCCTGAAACCTGCCAGTCTGCTGAATGCCCAGTTGCCACAGAGGCCACTGCAGATGTATCTACAGGTAAACGAGAGGACCTATGGACAGATACACATCTTTCCTCAATGCTGCATCGATACCTGCCACACTTCTTTGATAAAGACTCCATGCAGCCACATCAGGCAGTAGAGGGCACCACTGAGGTCTCAGTTGCTCCAGTGGCAATATCTAATGTCGAGGAAGAGGACAGATTCTATCCTTACTCCCTCCCACCCCTGGCTCAGCGGTTCATTGGCAAATCATTCAATTTCCTCGAAACCTCCCAGCCTGCTGTTTCAGCCACAGAGTGCCCAGTTGCCACAGAGGCCACTGCTACCACAGCCACTGTCAAGGGAGAGAATCGATGGGCAGCTAGAAGTCTTCTTTCAGTGCTGCCTCCATGCCTGCCAACAGTCTTTGACGATGACTTCATGCCACCAGAGCAGACAGTAGAGGATACCTATGAGGTCTCAGTTGCTACAGAGACCACTGCAGGCACAGTTACTGTTGATTTTGGAGTGTACAGATCAGCAGCTAAATGCCCTGTTCCAATGCTGCCTCCAAGTCTGCCACTTGTCTTTGACATTGACTACAAACTGTCAGGGGAGGCAGTAGAGGGCACCACCAAGTGTCCAGTTACCAGTGAAACAAACAATGATGTGTCCACTCACCTCAAAGAGGACATGGCAGCTGATCAAAGCCCTCCTGACCCTGCAGCACTGCCTCCAAGCTCGCCATGTATCCAAGACTCTGACCGCAAACTGACCAAGGAGACGAAAGAGGATGCCACCGAGTCCTCCGTTGCCACAGCGATCACTGCAGGCACATCCATTGTCCAGGGAGAGGACCTGTTGGGTGATAAAAGCCCGGCTCCAATGCTGCCTTCAAAGTTGCCACACATTCTAGACAATGACCACAAGCAGCCAGAGGAGGCAGTAGAGAGCACCACCAAGACTCAAGTGTCCAGGGAAGCGGCTGTTTCCGTGTCCACTGTCCAAAATCTGCCAGGGGAGGCAGTAGAGGACACCAACAAGTGTCCAGTTGCCAGGGAAGCAGCCGTTTCCGTGTCCACTGTCCACACAGAGGAGTTTTTGGCTGATAAAAGTCCTCCTGCACCTGCAACACTGCCTCTAATCCTGACCTGCACCCACAACAATGACCACAAACAGCTATGGAAGACAGTTGAGTGCACTACAAAGTGCTCAGTCAACACAGAGGCAACTGTTGCCATTTACATCTGGGATGATAAAAGTCCTCCAGGTCTGCAATGCATTCACAACAACAATGACCACAAGCAGCCAGAGGAGACAGTTGAGGACACCACAGAGTGCTCAGTTAACACAGAGGCAAGTGCAGTTGCATCCACTGTCAAGAGAGAGGAACTGATGAGTGATAAAAGCCCTGTCCTAGCACTTCCTCCAAGCCTGGCATGCATCCATGACAAGGACCACAAGCAGCCAGAGCAGAAAGGGAAGGGCACTAGTGAAGAGGTGGATCGCTGCCCTCATGCTCACCAGCTGGTCCCAGATGCTAACTTAACTCTGGCAACCTGCAATGATGAGCCGCCAACCCCTCTGCTCTGCATGGCCACTAAGACGCCTGTTAGAGTGAGAGCATCCATATGCAGGTCAGAGGATGAGGAACCCAGGCCCTGGACCCTGGAAGAGGCAAAGGTAGGTGTCCTATTTTACACTACTACTCTACAGGGTTGGGGGTCTGTTCCATTTCAATTCAAAGCATTGAAGAGAATTTGAATTTTAAAGTACTTCCTGAATTGACTGGAATTTAAATGGAATTGACCCCAACCCTGCTACTCTATGCTCATAGTATAAAACATCACCCCTTACTAGGGTTAACATTTGTATTACGTTTAGTGTGAACCCAGGAAGAACATCTATGGCTATTATAAAATTGATTTGGGATACAAATAAACAAGTTACCTCAATTACTGTCCTCCAAATTGTGTGCCCCATGTAGCTAACAATGTTTTGTCCTTATTTCTTTTTGTATTAGGCTGCACCATGGCAATGCTTATAACTGTTCTTGTCTAAATGTGTTGTATCGTGTCTGTCTGTTTCAGTGTATTTATGTCCTCAGTTCTTATGGTTGTCTTGTCATAAAAAATAAACAACTGTTCTATCATAGACGTTCATATCAGGATTATGTGGTTGTCTCACCTAGCTACCTTAAGTTGAATGCACTAACTAACTATAAGTCGTTCTGGATAAAAGCGTCTGATAAATGGATAAAATGTCAAATGTTATGCTGGGTGTGGGGCATGTATTTTTACACTTAGCTGGCCCATTGGCTAGGGGACCCAGGGTTGGGACAGACTGGTACAGAGCATCTGAGAGGACACTAGATATATATATACAGTGGGGGAAAAAAGTATTTAGTCAGCCACCAATTGTGCACGTTCTCCCACTTAAAAATATGAGAGAGGCCTGTAATTTTCATCATAGGTACACGTCAACTATGACAGACAAAATGAGAAAAACAATTCCAGAAAATCACATTGTAGGATTTTTAATGAATTTATTTGCATGCAAATTATGGTGGAAAATAAGTATTTGGTCAATAACAAAAGTTTCTCAATACTTTGTTATATACCCTTTGTTGGCAATGACACAGGTCAAACGTTTTCTGTAATTCTTCACAAGGTTTTCACACACTGTTGCTGGTATTTTGGCCCATTCCTCCATGCAGATCTCCTCTAGAGCAGTGATGTTTTGGGGCTTTCAACTCCCTCCAAAGCTTTTCTATGGGGTTGAGATCTGGAGACTGGCTAGGCCACTCCAGGACCTTGAAATGCTTCTTACGAAGCCACTCCTTCGTTGCCCGGGCGGTGTGTTTGGGATAATTGTCATGCTGAAAGACCCAGCCAAGTTTCATCTTCAATGCCCTTGCTGATGGAAGGAGGTTTTCACTCAAAATCTCACGATACATGGCCCCATTCATTCTTTCCTTTACACGGATCAGTCGTCCTGGTCCCTTTGCTTAAAAACAGCCCCAAAGCATGATGTTTCCACCCCCATGCTTCACAGTAGGTATGGTGTTCTTTGGATGCAACTCAGCATTATTTGTCCTCCAAACACGAAGAGTTGAGTTTTTACCAAAAAGTTCTATTTTGGTTTCATCTGACCATATGACATTCTCCCAATCCTCTTCTGGATCATCCAAATGCACTCTAGCAAACTTCAAACGGGCCTGGACATGTACTGGCTTAAGCAGGGGGACACGTCTGGCACTGCAGGATTTGAGTCCCTGGCGGCGTAGTGTGTTACTGATGGTAGGCTTTGTTACTTTGGTCCCAGCTCTCTGCAGGTCATTCACTAGGTCCCCCCGTGTGGTTCTGGGATTTTTGCTCACCGTTCTTGTGATCATTTTGACCCCACGGGGTGAGATCTTGCGTGGAGCCCCAGATCGAGGGAGATTATCAGTGGTCTTGTATGTCTTCCATTTCCTAATAATTGCTCCCACAGTTGATTTCTTCAAACCAAGCTGCTTACCTATTGCAGATTCAGTCTTCCCAGCCTGGTGCAGGTCTACAATTTTGTTTCTGGTGTCCTTTGACAGCTCTTTGGTCTTGGCCATAGTGGAGTTTGGAGTATGACTATTTGAGGTTGTGGACAGGTGTCTTTTATACTGATAACAAGTTCAAACAGGTGCCATTAATACAGGTAACGAGTGGAGGACAGAGGAGCCTCTTAAATAATAAGTTACAGGTCTGTGAGAGCCAGAAATCTTGTTTGTTTGTAGGTGACCAAATAGTTATTTTCCACCATAATTTGCAAATAAATTCATTAAAAATCCTACAATGTGATTTTCTGGATATTTTTTTCTCAATTTATCTGTCATAGTTGACGTGTACCTATGATGAAAATTACAGGCCTCTCTCATCTTTTAAAGTGGGAGAACTTGCACAATTGGTTGCTGACTAAATACTTTTTTCCCCCACTGTATATGTGATGTATAAGAAAATAGTGCTGACTCATACAGTATATATGTATGTACTGAATGTGATCACTTTCATCATGTCTGTTTCTTTTCTCACGCAGAATATGAGAGATGTGAGCAACTGTCCTCTCACTGAGTTTATGGCTCCCTGTATTGACTCCCTCCCACCACTGGCTTTCACCAATCAGAGGCCTATACCAACCATGTTGCATCCCCCCTCTCCATTGGCCATACGCGCTCAGGATGCACAGCGGTTCATTGTATTTTCATACTTTGTCCCTGAAACCTGCCAGTCTGCTGAATGCCCAGTTGCCACAGAGGCCACTGCAGATGTATCTACAGGTAAACGAGAGGACCTATGGACAGATACACATCTTTCCTCAATGCTGCATCGATACCTGCCACACTTCTTTGACGAAGACTCCATGCAGCCACATCAGGCAGTAGAGGGCACCACTGAGGTCTCAGTTGCTCCAGTGGCAATATCTAATGTCGAGGAAGAGGACAGATTCTATCCTTACTCCCTCACACCCCTGGCTCAGCAGTTCATTGGCAATTCATTCAATTTCCTCGAAACCTCCCAGCCTGCTGTTTCAGCCACAGAGTGCCCAGTTGCCACAGAGGCCACTGCTACCACAGCCACTGTCAAGGGAGAGAATCGATGGGCAGCTAGAAGTCTTCTTTCAGTGCTGCCTCCATGCCTGCCAACAGTCTTTGACGATGACTTCATGCCACCAGAGCAGACAGTAGAGGATACCTCTGAGGTCTCAGTTGCTACAGAGACCACTGCAGGCACAGTTACTGTTGATTTTGGAGTGTACAGATCAGCAGCTAAATGCCCTGTTCCAATGCTGCCTCCAAGTCTGCCACTTGTCTTTGACATTGACTACAAACTGCCAGGGGAGGCAGTAGAGGGCACCGCCAAGTGTCCAGTTACCAGTGAAACAAACAATGATGTGTCCACTCACCTCAAAGAGGACATGGCAGCTGATCAAAGCCCTCCTGACCCTGCAGCACTGCCTCCAAGCTCGCCATGTATCCGCGACTCTGACCACAAACTGACCAAGGAGATGAAAGAGGATGCCACCGAGTCCTCCATTGCCACAGCGATCACTGCAGGCACATCCATTGTCCAGGGAGAGGACCTGTTGGGTGATAAAAGCCCGGCTCCAATGCTGCCTTCAAAGTTGCCACACATTCTAGACAATGACCACAAGCAGCCAGAGGAGGCAGTAGAGAGCACCACCAAGACTCAAGTGTCCAGGGAAGCGGCTGTTTCCGTGTCCACTGTCCAAAATCTGCCAGGGGAGGCAGTAGAGGACACCAACAAGTGTCCAGTTGCCAGGGAAGCAGCCGTTTCCGTGTCCACTGTCCACACAGAGGAGTTTTTGGCTGATAAAAGTCCTCCTGCACCTGCAACACTGCCTCTAATCCTGACCTGCACCCACAACAATGACCACAAACAGCTATGGAAGACAGTTGAGTGCACTACAAAGTGCTCAGTCGACACAGAGGCAACTGTTGCCATTTACACCTGGGATGATAAAAGTCCTCCAGGTCTGCAATGCATTCACAACAACAATGACCACAAGCAGCCAGAGGAGACAGTTGAGGACACCACAGAGTGCTCAGTTAACACAGAGGCAAGTGCAGTTGCATCCACTGTCAAGAGAGAGGAACTGATGAGTGATAAAAGCCCTGTCCTAGCACTTCCTCCAAGCCTGGCATGCATCCATGACAAGGACCACAAGCAGCCAGAGCAGAAAGGGAAGGGCACTAGTGAAGAGGTGGATCGCTTTCCTCATGCTCACCAGCTGGTCCCAGATGCTAACTTAACTCTGGCAACCTGCAATGATGAGCCGCCAACCCCTCTGCTCTGCATGGCCACTAAGACGCCTGTTAGAGTGAGAGCATCCATATGCAGGTCAGAGGATGAGGAACCCAGGCCCTGGACCCTGGAAGAGGCAAAGGTAGGTGTCCTATTTTACACTACTACTCTACAGCGTTGGGGGTCTGTTCCATTTCAATTCAAAGCATTGAAGAGAATTTGAATTTTAAAGTACTTCCTGAATTGACTGGAACTGAAATGGAATTGACCCCAACCCTGCTACTCTATGCTCATAGTATAAAACATCACCCCTTACTAGGGTTAACATTTGTATTACGTTTAGTGTGAACCCAGGAAGAACATCTATGGCTATTATAAAATTGATTTGGGATACAAATAAACAATTTACCTCAATTACTGTCCTCATAATTGTGTGCCCCATGAGGCCATAAATGTATGTTGAGCCCTCAAATGTGTATTGAATGTGCCACATTGGAACAATATTACATCTAGAGTCAATGTCTTCCTGTTAGGATTATTGGACAGGCATTGACATTGAGAGTGAAGAGAGGAGCGTCAAGGAGGAGGTGAGCCCGAGGGAGGGTTTGAAGCGTGAGGCGGACCGTGCCCATTCCAAGAGCTCCAATGGGACGGTTTCATCAGAGAGAGCAGAGACCATCCTGGGAAGAGTGGGCTTTCTGGCCATGAACCTCAAGCAGAAAGTCACGTTTTTAAAGACGGAGGAAAAAGAGAAAAATAAGAAACTGAATAAGAAGATGAACGGTGACGAGAAAGAGAGAAAGGAGATGAAGGCGAGAGAGAAAGAGCAAAAGAAAGCCATGAAGGCTGAGAAAAAGAGGGACAAGTTGGAACAGAAAAAGAGAGAGAAGGAAAGAAAAGAGAAGGAAAAGGCAGAGAAAAAGAGGTTAGAGGGGCTGATTAAGATACACAATGCCATGATGAAAGACAGGATTAAGAAAGAGAAGAAGTGGTCTGAGGAGCTGAAAAAGAGAGAGAAAGCGCAAGCTGAGCTCCTGGAGATGGAGCGAAAGATTCAAAAAAAGGAGGAGAAGAAGAGAGAAAAGAGGAGGAAAGAGGAGAGGAAGAGACTGGAGAAGAGGAAAAAGAGGGAGCCAGCTGGAGGTGGAACTGAGAGGGTGATAGAAGAGCAGGGAAGGGATGAAAGCTTGAAGATGGATGAGTAGACTGGGTAAAAGAAAGAGAGAAAAGATGCAATGAAAAACAAAGAATAAAAAAATAAATGTTTACTCTGTTTGTTTTTTTGTCAAGGCATACCGTACAAAACATTAAAACACAAAATGTTTACTTTTCGCAAATTTGGGGAGTTTAAATGTTGAATCCTAAATCGACACTAAGCACTCCTACATGTTGAAAGGATTGGATAGGTGTACATATAAATTAGGTGTAATAATGCAAACAAAGCCTATCAGAGGGAAAGGTAGAGCCATTACCAGTGTTAATACCTATGGGATAGGTAGAGAAAATTCTAAAACAAATCTCACAAGCTCTCATCCATAGTCAAATGAACTACTGTTGTCTGGAGCAATGCAGGTGTTGGTGACCTAAAGAGACTGCAAATAGCACAAAATAAGGCACCAAGAAAGGTTCTGCAATGTGGTTATGAGATGTTCTCCATAGAATTACATAATGCACTCGAATGGCCGACTGTCAAGGAAATGATTAAAAAAAACACACAAAAAAACATTTTTCATAAAATGTACTGAAAGACCAACCGCTATATGTGATTAACTGGATATGGTCAAAGACGACTTGTAAAGGCAATAGGAATCTGGATCTGTTTTTGTGTCCTTTTCTTTTTACCTTGCTTTTGTTATTTTCTTATTTTTTTAATGTTTTGTTTTTTACATTTCGTAAAATGTAATAATTACAAAAACATTTCATTAAAATTTACATTTAGTAACATACTGTATCATTCAAATAAATATTATTATTTGTCTAATCATATTTTTTTGCCTTTGAAGCTTAATATTTTGTAATTTAATGTATGACTGACATGAGGGTAATCAAAGGGAGAGAGATAAGGGTAACAATGAAGACTTCTTCCGTCACAGTTTCTAAGTGATGAGTGGAAGTGTACAGTGCCTTCCTGAATTATTGGCACCAGAAGGAAATGTGAACAAAAAAGGCTGTGAAAACATGTCATTGTGGTCTATCAGCTTGATCTTACACTCAAAAGATCATATGAATCTACCCTTTAATTGAGTAAAAATTGTTCAAATAGAAAAATAATCGTCATCAAGAAATCATTATGTTATTCAAAAACATGCGTGTCACAATTATTGGCTGCCCTATAAACTATTTTGAACAAAATCTAATTGAGTGCATTTGTAAAGTATTCAGACCCCTTGACTTTTTCCACACTTTGTCTTATTCTAAAATTGATTAAATTGTTTTTTTCCTCATCAATCTACACACAATACCCCATAATGACAAAGTGAGAACAGGTTTTTAGACTTTTTTATAAATGTATTAAAAATAACAAATGGAAATATTACATTTACATAAGTATTCAGACCCTTTACTCAGTACTTTGTTGAAGCACCTTTGGCAGCGATTACAGCCTCGAGTCTTCTTGGGTATGACGCTACAAGCTTGGCACACCTGTATTTGAGGAGTTTCTCCCATTCTTCTCTGCAGATCCTCTCAAGCTCTGTCAGGTTGGATAGGGCGTGTCGCTGCACAGCTATTTTCAGGTCTCTCCAGAGATGTTAGATCGGGTTCAAGTCCGGTTTCTGGCTGGGCCACTCAAGGACATTCAGAGACTTGTCCCGAAGCCACTCCTGCGTTGTCTTGGCTGTGTGCTTAGGGTCGTTGTCCTGTTGGAAGGTGAACCTTAGCCCCAGTCTGAGGTCCTGAGCGCTCTGGAGCAGGTTTTCATCAAGGATTTCTCTGTAAATTGCTCTGTTCATCTTTCAATTGATCCTGACTAGTCTCCAAATCAAATCAAATCAAATTGTATTTGTCATGTGCCGAATACAACAGGTGTAGACCTTGCTGTGCGGTAGCAGAGAGAACAGTCTATGACTTGGGTGACTGGAGTCTTTGACAATTTTTTGGGCCTCCCTCTGACACTGCCTAGTATATAGGTCCTGGATGGCAGGAAGCTTGGCCCCAGTGATGTACTGGGCCGTACGCACTACCCTCTGTAGCGCCTTACGGTCGGATGCCGAGCAGTTGCCATACCAGGCGGTGATGCAACCGGTCAGGATGCTCTCGATGGTGCAGCTGTAGAACTTTTTGAGGATCTTGGGACCAATGTCAAATCTTTTCAGTCTCCTGAGGTGGAAAAGGCGTTGTGGTGCCCTCTTCACGACTGTCTTGGTGTGTTTGGACCATGATAGTTTGTTGGTGATGTGGACACCAAGGAACTTGAAACTCTCGACCCGCTCCACTACAGCCCCGTCGATGTGAATGGGGCGTGTTCCCAGTCCCTGTCCCTGAAAATCCTCCCCACAGCATGATGCTGCCACCACCATGCTTCACCGTAGGGATGGTGCCAGGTTTCCTCCAAACGTGATCTCATCCCAGGTAAGAGGGGGAGTGGCAGCAGCAGCAGGTTCTCCCCATGTGAGCTGAGTCCAGTGGACCAGTCCTGTATCCCCCCTCCCAGACAGCGACAGTGGTCTGAACCATGGCTAGCTATCCACAGTCTGGCTTGACTAAACAAGGTCTACCAAGAGGGAAGGAGGGAGAGGAAGGTAGAGGAAGAGAAAGAGGGAGGAGAGGAAGGAGGAAAAGGAGAAAAGGGTTCTCTCCATCACGACTGTAAGAAGGAAAGGAGGGAGAAGGCCGAGCAAGAGGAAGAGGAAGAGGTGGAAGATGACAAGGAGAGTTGATCTGTCCATCACTACCATAAGGAGATCTCTTCTGGGGGCTCTTGTTCTCTCCTCTTTCCCACAGAGGAGCACCTTTCGCAGGCAGCCCAGAGCAGACTCTCCCCTGAGAGAAGGCTAGCCCCTGGAGGTTTCACCTTGGATTTATACAGAGAACCGCCCAGTACTCAAACTGCTTTACATTGTAGAGGGGGATCTAATCTCATTGGAGGCGACCCAATGACCCAGAAATGCTCTGTGGACAGACTTTCTCCCTGCTCCCCGTCTAGCTGGCAGGGGGCTCGTAGGAACACCCTCGTCTCCTTGACTCCAGCTCCACCCCTTCTTCACCTGCCCCCCTTATCATGTTATGAGTCTCACCTACAGGTCCCGCCCCCTGGCCTACCTGTTGCAGGTGTAAGGATGGTGTGTCGGACACAGCTGCCCTCCCCCTCCTCCCCCTCCTCCCCTCTTTCTCCCACTCCCCCCATCTCTCGTGCTCTCTCCTCCTCCCCCTCTCTTCCCTGTAAAGCAATACTTAGACCAGGCTTTCTGCCTCCTCTACCCCTCTCCACCTCCTCTTCCATTCCTACTCTCTTTCTCTCCATCTCCTCCTCATCCTCTTTGTTCCCCCTCTCCCGCCCTCCAGTGAGAGAGGCAGGAGGTCACCTCGCCGTCACTCTATCCAGCTGGAGCCGCTGAGAGGGCGAGGAGGAGAGGAGGAGGAATAGAGGAAGAACAGAGGAGACAAGAGGGAGAGGAGGAGAGGAGGAGAGGGAGTGAGACACTATGTTAGCTGTTGTGGTGTGATATGTGTAGTTACTTGTAATAACCACTAGAGCAAGCTGGACACTTATTTGGTGCTTGCTGACCTCAATGTGTGCATCAACAGTCTAAAGCAGTCATCTCCAATCCAAAAAATTAGTTGGAATAATTTGTTTATTAGACATTTCCTATTTATACTGTATGGATAATAAAACCCATCCTTTATTCACTTGTGTTTTAGCTTTTTCCCTACACCCACACTGAAAGTTGTCACTGACACTGAACTTTAGTCTGTCTTGCTTTATGATAGTCACATGCCTCTACCTTTACAAGAAGTCTGTCAGTATTCTTCATGAGGGCTTTAAAGCTAATGTTAATTTGACTGCGTACTTCAAGAACATACATGTATTTTCCAAGACAGACCTCTTACTGACTGTGTCTGAATATCCATTCTAGCGTAATACTTACTTAAACTGCATATTAATGTCGCCTTTGATCTAGTCTAATTCACTCTTATTTTCTGACTCACTTGTTTGGCAACAGCTGATAGTCAGATAAATTGACGCGCTGTACCGAAATGAACGAATGACGGGAGTCAATGCAATCGCGCATAAGATGACGCATTCTTAGTGCTATTGCAGCGTTCTCGTGCTAGTCGGAACTTTTCAGACTTGCTTACTGGTTGTAGTTATACACGTGCTGCATTCAACGAATCAACAAGTCGGACATTTCAGAGTTTCCTAGGTCCGACTAGCATGTGAACGCGGCATAATTTCTAAATTTCACATACTAAAAAACTAAATGTTTTTATATACTATTTAGTACTCTAATATGGGTATTCGGACACTGCCTCTTTGTCTCTCACACACTGAGCACGAGCACAGTCATTATAGCCACAGCTTCCTCTGACCTGGCAGACCACCTGTGCTGTTCCATCTGCACAGACATCTACACTGAGCCTGTGTCTCTAAGCTATCAGCACACCTTCTGCAAGAGATGCCTCCAAGACAGCCTGAATGCTGGACACCATCTCTGTCAAGTGGGCAGGGCTCTGGTCAGAAACAGAATCTTCCAGATCAACAGACTGATCAGGAACGTGGCCTACCAGCTGAAACTGGAGGAAGATGCTAAAAGACAGAGAGCTACAGCCGAGAGAGGAAACAGTAGATAGATGAATGTCGTGAACATGGAGAGCCTCTGTTCTGTGAGACGGACAGTAAGCTGATCTCTGTGATCTGCAGAGATGGGTGAGACGACAGAGGACACACATTCAAACGTATAAGAGAAGCACATGAGGATCTGAAAAAAGAGGTAGCCTCAGATTTATGCTACTTCAAGAAGGACATTATTGTGCTGGAATACTCAAGAGATGAGCAGCAAAGAGAAATGTCTCAAGCAAAAGAGACGTCAGATCATCTCAAAGTCCAGATCAGGTTGCTTGGTTGACAAGGAGATAGTACTTGCCAGGCTGGAGGAACAGCTAAAGGAGAAGAGAGTTAAAACGGCCTCTCTTCAGTCTGAGCTGGACCTCACTGAGCCCAGAGACTTCCTGCTCTAGTGGATGGAGAGGGGCTGCACTGAGATGAGGGAGAGGAGGAAGGAGGAGGAGTGGGTGGAGAGGAATATGATAGAGAGGAATATGATAGAGGGATTAGGATTGAGGAGAATATGATAGAGGGAATATATTGAGAGGAATGTGACAGAGAGGATTTGTTTCATTAGATCACTTTAAGACTTAAAACCTCTTAGGCTGACAGTCCCCGAAATCGGGCGCTAGAATTTCTTTAAAAAATATGTAAATGTTTACATGACTTATTTGATTGATTTCCCACCGTTTCATATTTCAGAAGACATCCATCCAGACCTTCCTAGAACCACGTAAACGTCCTCTGTCGAATAAACTTGTATTTGCCTCCCTCTGGTGGTCGGCTGTATCATTACATCCATTTATATCACTTAACTGCAACGTTAAGTCAAAGGGGCGTTCCAGGAAAAACATTTATCCAGCTTGACTGCTTCACGGTACAGACATGGCAAAGCAATCACTGAATTTGTCTCGAGCAGGCAGAGCTAAATACATAACTTTCATAGCTCTACTATAAAGAATGCGACCTATACACTTCCTTAAACCTAAAACAAGTCAAGAAGTAATTTTGTGTGGAAGTCAAACATTTGTTCAGAACGACAAAATCGAGACCTTTACATAGCCCTTCTCCCATTGTCTATAGGCGGGATGCACACTGGTTAAATGGCCCAAATGTTAATTTAGACATTCACAAATTTGACAGATTTTGACTATCACTAATGTCATGAAATGTTTGGCAAAGTAGTAAAGAAGGTTGTATTATACTTTTCTTGTGTACTAGATCATATGGTTTGAAAAGTGTTTTTTTTCTCAGACATAAATGAACAATTCCAGGTGAAAGCTAAAGGTCATAGCTTCCTGGGGGGAGGGACACCACTACATTAATAAAATATTGCCCTCTTGCTAGATTGATGACTATAGCCCTAGTGAAACAGTGCAAAATGGTTGTCAGCTCAACTGGTTAAATACAAGACCTGTTCATTGTGAAATATATGTGTTCAAGTCTAATAATTTGCTCTATATATTTTCTGCTCTGTATGTAATTTTATCTATTTAAGCTGTTTGGATTGTTCATTGATATAACACTGGGCACCATTGAAAAAGAGACACTGGTCTCAATTGGGATTCCCTGTATAAATAAAGAGGAATATGATAGAGGGAATATGATAGCGAGTATTATGATGGAGTGGAATATGATGGAGAGGAATATAATAGAGGGAATATAATAGAGGGAATATGATAGAGGGAATATGATAGAGGAATATGATGGAGGGGAATATGATAGAGAATGAATGGAGGAATGTGTGACGCTCTTGAGCAACAAAGGTTGTCTGTTTGGTTATATCAACTGGAAAGACATGGATAAGAAAATGTTCAAACATATTTTTAAACAATGGCCGCTGTTGGCAGGTCTACAAATACTGTTCTATAGTCAGCTGATATTGATTTCCTTATTTAATAATTTATTAAACTAAAATGCTAAACATCAATGACACCTACTCTTCAATTACATTTTTTGGGCCTATATAATTACACATCCAGCTAATTTTATCCCTCTATGAGCATGCGTACCGTAAAGATACCGTAAGGATCACTCGACTGCAACAGCTCTGGTTGATTTAATCGATCAATGGCTCAGGTCACTTGACCAAGATAAACTTGTGGATGAGCTGCTTCTTGATTTTAGTGCTGCATTTGACCTTGTTGATCATATGGCTAATAGCTGAGGCCATTGAAGAGAGATGTTTTCTTGAACCCTCATTTCTTTTTTGGAACTTTGTTACTGAGGTGACATAGACTATGGAAGACTTGTTTTACTGTAGTAAGGTAGCCTATGTATTTTATTGATGATGATGATGATGATGAACATTGACATTAGTGGTAGGCTGAGATCGAACAAACAACCTAAGTAAGCCTGGCTGCTATTTATGATATCTAAAACATATTGACTTTTAATTAGGCAAAACACATGTCGTTTGAATGGTCAACCATTTGATATGAGTTACAGCATTTTATTTTAATAAAAAATTAGGTTATATGGATTCATTGTATATATTAGGTATGACTGTGCTGCATAGGTACAAAAAATCTAAAATAAAATTGTGCCAGCATTTGATTACACATGAAAGCTGCTGTGGGTAACCATGGCAATGGGGACTCCATTGTGACATCACAAGATTCCGATTCTGGAAGGTTACCTGTTGCACAGACAAACTGAACAGTGCAAAGAGACTGATTCAACTAACCACTGACAGATTATTAATGTCCTATTTCATTAGTGAGAGAACACACTGCTTACTTCAGAGGTAGGTTGTAATATAACTTATTGTGAATGTGTTTCAGTAGTATAACTTATTTTCAAATTACTTGTGTATGAATGTGACATTTTAAGTAGACCTAACATGACTAGTGAAACTGTTGAAGAGAGATAGTTTGCTTGAGTCCTCTTTTTGTGAGAAAATGCTTCATCCTGACACCTGAGATGTCATGTTACAATTGTAGTGAGCCAGCCTAATGGCTAATGCATTCTATTGATGACAGAAAAAAATACCTCTCTCTGTGTTAATCACCAACAGATGTTGTAATCAATTATCTCAATAAATATGTACCAAATGTGTAGGTTGTGTAAAAAAACAAGTACGCCTACCTAATTTGTAGCTGATTCATTTCTAATAAGAATAATATGTTCTTAATTGAATGGACATCCATTTCAAATGGTTGAATTGATAGACCTCTTTAAATTGAGGTACACTCAGGGGCACTCAAAGAGAAGACTGGCGTTTTTACCTCCTTGGTTTTTAAAATAGATGAAACTGTACAAGTTATGTCCTGCATGGATATAGAGTCATTTTCTACCCGAAACACAGTGTTTTCAATGATATGATGGAACTGATTAGTGTGGTTTGTGAGAACCAGGCCCAATATGGAGTAGAGCTACATGAGGGGTTGAATAAGGCTCAATAGTAAGGTACAGAAAGAGCCTGAAGTTTGCTTTTTAAAGTCTGTGTTGTGCTTTTTCATCTCCAATGGCAACGCCTTGCATCACAATAATGATGTCATAAAGGATATTGTTCACATAATGATAAGAACAGCCTAAATCGATTCATTTGAACTTGGTCGCTTTTCCAGTAGCCAACTTTTTACTAGTTAATCAGATAAGCCTATTGCGTAAACATATCTGGAGCAGGATTCTCACTTGCTTAATTGTAAGTAGCTGGGAAGAAAACGTGTGCACATTGTAAAGAGATGCATTATTATTTGGTTAGCAACACCCACTTACTACAACGTTATGTATTTTCCAGAGTTATTGTTAGCTAAGAGGAAGACATGGAGGGTTCAACGCTGACATAGAGGAGGGGTGAGTGTCGGTTGAAGGAAAGGGCGATCCAGACAGACTACGTGATGGAGCTGGGAGCCAGGTTGGCTCTGGTTTTGCAGATCCAGAAGGATCAGGAGAAGAAGATGAAGAGGATTTGGTTCAAGACGAGGAAAATGCCAAGACTGATTAAGGAGGTAACAAGACCAACTTTGACAAAGTCGACTAGAGTTCTATTGAACAATATTAATTAAAGCATATATAAGTTATTGTAAGGGAAAAATGTTCCATATGCCATGGAATGTAAGCTAACAATGTTTTGTCCTTATTTCTTTTTGTATTAGGCTACACCATGGCAATGCTTATAACTGTTCTTGTCTAAATGTGTTGTATCTTGTCTGTCTGTTTCAGTGTATTTATGTCCTCAGTTCTTATGGTTGTCTTGTCATAAAAGATAAACAACCGTTCTATCATAGACGTTCATATCAGGATTATGTGGTTGTCTCACCTAGCTACCTTAAATTGAATGCACTAACTAACTATAAGTCGTTCTGGATAAAAGCGTCTGATAAATGGATAAAATGTCAAATGTTATGCTGGGTGTGGGGCATGTATTTTTACACTTAGCTGGCCCATTGGCTAGGGGACCCAGGGTTGGGACAGACTGGTGCAGAGCATCTGAGAGGACACTAGATATATATACAGTGGGGAAAAAAAGTATTTAGTCAGCCACCAATTGTGCAAGTTCTCCCACTTAAAAAGATGAGAGAGGCCTGTAATTTTCATCATAGGTACACGTCAACTATGACAGACAAAATGAGATTTTTTCTCTCCAAAAAATCACATTGTAGGATTTTTAATGAATTGATTTGCAAATTATGGTGGAAAATAAGTATTTGGTCAATAACAAAAGTTTCTCAATACTTTGTTATATACCCTTTGTTGGCAATGACACAGGTCAAACGTTTTCTGTAAGTCTTCACAAGGTTTTCACACACTGTTGCTGGTATTTTGGCCCATTCCTCCATGCAGATCTCCTCTAGAGCAGTGATGTTTTGCGGCTTTCAACTCCCTCCAAAGATTGTCTATGGGGTTGAGATCTGGAGACTGGCTAGGCCACTCCAGGACCTTGAAATGCTTCTTACGAAGCCACTCCTTCGTTGCCCGGGCGGTGTGTTTGGGATCATTGTCATGCTGAAATACCCAGTCAAGTTTCATCTTTCAATGCCCTTGCTGATGGAAGGTGTCAGTGTTTGAAGCGGATGTGGTGTTGGAGTCAGGCGCAGGACACAGAAGCTTAATCCAACAGACTTTACTAGTCAGAAAAATGACAATACAAAAGAACGGGCCTCAAACAACGGAGGCGAGCGATACGCAAACAGTCCGTAAAACACGAAATATAAGCGATGCGCAAACAGTGCGTCAATACACTTAAATACACCAGAGCAAAATCCAAAACCCCAACGGACAGGCGGACAACAACACACAACTACAAACAAAACCAAAGGAAACTTATAGGTGACATAATCAATAAGTGATAAGACACAGGTGCACCAAACAGACAAAACCAAACAAACATAGAGAACATCAAACGGTAGCAGCTAGTACTCCGGGGATGACGAACGCCGAAGCCTGCCCGAACAAGGAGGAGGAGCAGTCTCGGCGGAATTCGTGACAGTACCCCCCCCACCTTGACGCGCGGCTCCAGCCGTGCGCCGACCCCGGCCTCGGGGACGGCCAGGAGGACGTGGAGCAGGGCACGTAGGATGACTACGATGGAACTCAGTCAGGAGGGATGGATCTAAAATGTCCCTCCGAGGCACCCAGCACCGTTCCTCCGGACCGTACCCCTCCCACTCCACGAGATATTGTAGACCCCCCATCCGACGTCTCGAATCCACGATGGACCGGACTGAGTATGCCGGAGCCCCCTCGATGTCCAGTGGGGGCGGAGGGGTCTCCCTTATCTCACTCTCCTGGAGTGGACCAGCTACCACCGGCCTGAGGAGAGACACATGGAATGAGGGGTTAATGTGATAGTCATTGGGCAGTTGCAACCTGTAACACACCTCATTCAATCTCCTCAGGACTTTAAATGGCCCCACAAACTGCCGGCCAAGCTTCCGGCAGGGCAGGCGAAGGGGCAGGTTTCGAGTCGAGAGCCAGACTTGATCTCCAGGGGCGTAGACTGGACCCTCACTGCGGTGGAGGTCAGCGCTCGCCTTCTGCCTGCGGATGGCCCGCTGCAGATGGACGTGGTCAGCGTTCCACGTCTCCTCCGAGTGCCGAAACCACTCATCCACCGCAGGAGCCTCGATCTGGCTCTGATGCCATGTGCCAGAACCGGCTGATAACCTAACACACACTGAAAAGGGGTCAGGTTAGTAGAGGAGTGGCGGAGAGAGTTCTGAGCCATCTCTGCCCAGGGGATATACCCCGACCACTCCTCCGGCCGTCCCTGGCAATAGGATCTCAGAAACCTACCCACATCCTGGTTTACTCTCTCCACCTGCCCATTACTCTCCGGGTGGTAACCCGAGGTAAGGCTAACCGAGACCCCCAAGCGTTCCATTAACGCCCTCCAGACTCTAGAGGTGAACTGGGGACCCCGATCAGACACTATATCCTCGGGAACCCCGTAGTGCCGGAAGACGTGGGTGAACAAAGCCTCAGCGGTCTGTAGGGCAGTAGGGAGACCCGGCATAGGAATGAGACGACAGGCCTTAGAGAACCGATCCACAACGACCAGAATAGTGGTATTCCCCTGGGAGGGGGGAAGGTCCGTGACAAAGTCCACCGAGAGGTGAGACCACGGCCGTTGTGGAACGGGCAGGGGTTGTAACTTCCCCCTGGGCAGGTGTCTAGGCGCCTTACACTGAGCGCACACCGCGCAGGAGGAGACATAAACCCTCACATCCTTAGCCAATGTTGGCCACCAGTATTTAACACTAAGGCAGTGCACTGTCCGGCCAATACCTGGATGTCCAGAGGAGGGTGATGTATGAGCCCAATAAATGAGCCGATCACGGACCTCGAGCGGCACGTACGTCCGACCCACTGGACACTCTGGGGGAGTAGGGTCGGTGCGTTACGCCCGCTCAATTTCCGCATCGACCTCCCATACCACCGGTGCCACCAGACAAGACTCCGGCAGTATGGGAGTGGGCTCAATGGACCTTTCCTCTGTGTCATACCGCCGGGACAGGGCGTCTGCCTTACCGTTCTGGGACCTTGGGATGTACGTGATCTTAAAAACGAACCGGGTCAGGAACATGTTCCACCTAGCCTGACGAGGGTTTAATCTCCTAGCTGCCCGGATGTACTCCAGGTTACGATGGTCGGTCAGAATGAGAAAAGGGTGTTGAGCCCCCTCAAGCCAATGCCTCCACACCTTTAGGGCTTGAACCACGGTTAACAGCTCCCTGTCCCCTACGTCATAATTACGCTCCGCCGGGCTGAGCTTCTTAGAATAAAAAGCGCAGGGACGGAGCTTAGGTGGCGTGCCTGAGCGTTGCGACAGTACTGCCCCAATACCGGCCTCTGACGCGTCCACCTCTACCTGGAACGCTAAAGCGGGGTCCGGGTGCGCCAGCACCGGAGCCGAGGTGAACAGGTCCTTCAGTTTACAAAACGCCCTGTCCGCCTTTTCATTTTTTAAATTTTTTATTTCACCTTTATTTAACCAGGTAAGCCAGTTGAGA
Source organism: Coregonus lavaretus (assembly GCF_964263955.1). Lineage (NCBI taxonomy): Eukaryota > Metazoa > Chordata > Actinopteri > Salmoniformes > Salmonidae > Coregonus > Coregonus lavaretus. The sequence goes on from NW_028160864.1 coordinate 82,482, forward strand.
ACAGGTTCTCATTTACAACTGCGACCTGGCCAAGATAAAGCAAAGCAGTGCAATAAAAACAACACAGAGTTACATATGGGGTAAAAAACATAAAGTCAAAAATACAACAGAAAATATATATACAGTGTGTGCAAATGTAGCAAGTTATGGAGGTAAGGCAATAAATAGGCTATAGTGCAAAATAATTACAATAGTATTAACACTGGAATGCTAGATGTGCAAGAGATTATGTGCAAATAGAGATACTGGGGTGCAAAAGAGCAAAATAAATAACAATATAGGGATGAGGTAGTTGGGTGGGCTAATTTCAGATGGGCTGTGTACAGGTGCAGTGATCGGTAAGGTGCTCTGACAACTGATGCTTAAAGTTATTGAGGGAGATAAGAGTCTCCAGCTTCAGAGATTTTTGCAATTCGTTCCAGTCATTGGCAGCAGAGAACTGGAAGGAATGGCGGCCAAAGGAGGTGTTGGCTTTTTACGAGGGCATGTTTTGCAGCATGAGTGAAGGAGGCTTTGTTGCGAAATAGGAAGCCGATTCTAGATTTAACTTTGGATTGGAGATTATTTATGTGAGTCTGGAAGTTGAGTTTACAGTCTAACCAGACACCTAGGTATTTGTAGTTGTCCACATACTCTAGGTCAGACCCGTCGAGAGTGGTGATTCTAGTCGGGTGGGCGGGTGCCAGCAGCGTTCGATTGAAAAGCATGCATTTAGTTTTACTAGTGTTTAAGAGCAGTTGGAGGCTACTGAAGGATTGTTGTATGGCATTGAAGCTCGTTTGGAGGTTTGTTAAAACAGTGTCCAATGAAGGGCCAGATGTATACAAAATGGTGTCGTCTGCGTAGAGGTGGATCTGAGAGTCACCAGCAGCAAGAGCGACATCATTGATATACACGGAGAAAAGTGTCGCCCCAAGAATTGAACCCTGTGGCACACCCATAGAGACTGCCATAGGTCCAGACAACAGGCCCTCCGATTTGACACACTGAACTCTATCTGAGAAGTAGTTGGTGAACCAGGCGAGGCAGTCATTTGAGAAACCAAGGCTATTTAGTCTGCCAATAAGAATGCGGTGGTTGACAGAGTCGAAAGCCTTGGCCAGGTCGATAAAGACGGCTGCACAGTACTATCTATTATCAATCGCGGTTATAATATCGTTTAGGACCTTGAGCGTGGCTGAAGTGCACCCATGACCAGCTCGGAAACCGGATTGCATAGCGTAGAAGGTACGGTGGTATTCGAAATGGTCGGTGATCTGTTTGTTAACTTGGCTTTCAAATACTTTCGAAAGGCAGGGCAGGATGGATATAGGTCTGTAGCAGTTTGGATCTAGAGTGTCACCCCCTTTGAAGAGGGGGATGACCGCGGCAGCTTTCCAATCTCTGGGGATCTCAGACGTTATGAAAGAGAGGTTGAACATACTAGGGTTGCGACAATTTCGGCGGCTAGTTTTAGAAAGAAAGGGTCCAGATTGTCTAGCCCAGCTGATTTGTAGGGGTCCAGATTTTGCAGCGCTTTCAAAACATCAGCTGTCTGAATTTGTGTGAAGGAGAAACGGGGGGGGCATGGGCAAGTTGCAGCAGAGGGTGCAGAGTTGGTGGCCGGGGTAGTGGTAGCCAGATGGAAAGCATGGCCAGCTGTAGCAAAATGCCTCAGCATGGCCAGCTGTAGCATGTCCGCCTCGGCTGACCACTGCAAACGCACCGGTGCCCCCCTTCAGCAGGGAAGTAATGGGAGCTGCTACCTGTCCAAAACCCCCGATAAACCTCCGGTAGTAATTGGCAAAACCCCAAAACTGCTGCACCTCTTTCACAGTGGTTGGGGTTTGCCAGTTACGCACAGCTGACACACGGTCAATCTCCATCTTCACCCCTGACGCGGACAACCGATGACCCAAGAAGGAGACTCCTGGGAAAACAGAAATTTCTCTGCCTTGACATACAAGTCATGCTCCAACAGTCTACCCAACACTCGGCGTACCAGGGCTACATGCTCGGCACGTGTAGCAGAGTACACTAAGATGTCGTCAATGTACACTACCACTCCCTGCCCATGCAGGTCCCGGAAGATCTCATCCACAAATGATTGGAAGACTGAAGGAGCATTCATTAACCCGTATGGCATGACAAGATACTCATAATGACCTGAGGTGGTACTAAATGCTGTCTTCCATTCATCCCCCTCCCTAATGCGCACCAAGTTATAAGCGCTCCTGAGATCCAGTTTTGTGAAGAACCGCGCCCCGCGTAATGATTCAGTCATACTCGCAATCAGAGGAAGAGGGTAACTGTATTTCACAGTGATCTGATTGAGACTACGATAATCAATACACGGGCGCAAACCTCCATCTTTCTTCTTCACAAAAAAGAAACTCGAGGACGCAGGGGAAGTGGAGGGCCGTATGTATCCCTGTTTCAGGGACTCAGCTATGTATGTCTCCATAGCCGCCGTCTCCTCTTGAGACAGAGGATACACATGGCTCTGCGGAAGTGCCGCACCTGTCTGGAGGTTTATCGCCTATGCGGTGGCAATCGTGTCGCCCTCGTCTTGCTGAACACGAGTGCCAAATCCTCATACTCAGGGGGAATGTGCATTGCGGGCACTTGGTTCGGACTCTCCACCATGGTCGCCCCCACGGAAACACCTAGACATCGCCCAACACACTGGCCAGACCATTCCTTGAGAGCCCTCTGTTGCCACGAAATGGTGGGGTCATGGGTGACTAACCAAGTAAGCCCCAGCACCACGGGATACGCAGGAGAGTCAATTAGGTACAACTGAATAATCTCCTCATGACCCCCCTGCGTCTTCATCTTAGTGGCGCTGTGACTTCCCTAATCAACCCAGACCCCAACGGGCGGCTATCTAGGGCATGGACAGGAAAGGGTGCATCAACGGGCAGGAGGGGAATCCCTAACCTAGAACAAAATCTCCGATCAATAAAATTCCCAGCTGCGCCTGAATCGACTAGCGCCTTATGCTGGGAATGAGATGCAACATGAGGAAATACTACAGGTATACAAAAGTGAACAACAGAGAGCTCTGGGTGAGTGGGGCGCCTACTCACCTGAAATGACTCTCCAGTGTGCGACCTGTTGTCCCGATTCCCTGGAGACCCTCCCCAGCACCTAGCCGCAGTGTGTCCTCCACGGCCACAGCTGGTGCAGGGGACAGCCCCCCTCGGATTCTCTCTCCTTCTCCCTCTAGCGCCAGCACCCCCAAGCTCCATTGGGCTCGGCTCGGAGGTGCTGGGGAATGGAATGGACGGCCCCATCTCGGGACGTCCGCGGGTGGCCAGCAGGGTATCCAGGCGGAAGGACATGTCCACTAGCTGGTCAAAGGACAGATTGGTGTCCCTGCAGGCCAGCTCTCGACGAACGTCCTCTCGCAGGCTACACCTATAGTGCTCGATGAGGGCCCTCTCATTCCACCCCGCATCCGCCGCTAGAGTCCGGAAATCCAGGGCGAAATCCTGTGCGCTCCTCTTCCCCTGTCGGAGGTGGAACAGACGCTCCCCCGCCGCTTTACCCTCAGGAGGGTGATCGAAAACAGCCCTGAAGCGGCGGGAGAACTCCGCGTAGCTGATGGTGGCGGCGTCTATTCCCCTCCATTTGGCGTTGGCCCACTCCAACACCTTGCCGGAGAGACAGGAGATGAGGGCGGACACGCTCTCGTATCCCGAGGGCGCCGGGTGTATGGTGGGCAGGTAGAGTTCCACCTGAAGGAGGAACCCCTGACACCCGGCTGCTGTGCCATCATAAGCCCTCGGGAGCGAGAGCCGAATCCCACTGGATTCCGGAACCGGTCTGGTGGGACTGGCCGATGGTGGTGGTAATGTAGGAGGAGGTGTGGGCACGCCTCCCCTTTCCCATCGGCGCAGGGTGTTCATGACCTCCTGCATGGCGGAGCCGAGTTGCTGGATCCTGGCGTCCTGGCAGCTGACCCGATCCTCCAGCGACTCGGTCGCCGCCGCTGCTCCTGCTGACTCCATTGATGGTGTGTTGTTCTGTCAGTGTTTGAAGTGGATGTGGTGTTGGAGTCAGGCGCAGGACACAGAAGCTTAGTCCAACAGACTTTACTAGTCAGAAAAATGACAATACAAAAGAACGGGCCTCAAACAACGGAGGTGAGCGATACGCAAACAGTCCGTAAAACACGAAATATAAGCGATGCGCAAACAGTGCGTCAATACACTTAAATACACCAGAGCAAAATCCAAAACCCCAACGGACAGGCGGACAACAACACACAACTACAAACAAAACCAAAGGAAACTTATAGGTGACATAATCAATAAGTGATAAGACACAGGTGCACCAAACAGACAAAACCAAACAAACATAGAGAACATCAAACGGTAGCAGCTAGTACTCCGGGGACGACGAACGCCGAAGCCTGCCCGAACAAGGAGGAGGAGCAGTCTCGGCGGAATTCGTGACAGAAGGAGGTTTTCACTCAAAATCTCACGATACATGGCCCCATTCATTCTTTCCTTTACACGGATCAGTCGTCCTGGTCCCTTTGCTTAAAAACAGCCCCAAAGCATGATGTTTCCACCCCCATGCTTCACAGTAGGTATGGTGTTCTTTGGATGCAACTCAGCATTATCTGTCCTCCAAACACTAAGAGTTGAGTTTTTACCAAAAAGTTCTATTTTGGTTTCATCTGACCATATGACATTCTCCCAATCCTCTTCTGGATCATCCAAATGCACTCTAGCAAACTTCAGACGGGCCTGGACATGTACTGGCTTAAGCAGGGGGACACGTCTGGCACTGCAGGATTTGAGTCCCTGGCGGCGTAGTGTGTTACTGATGGTAGGCTTTGTTACTTTGGTCCCAGCTCTCTGCAGGTCATTCACTAGGTCCCCCCGTGTGGTTCTGGGATTTTTGCTCACCGTTCTTGTGATCATTTTGACCCCACGGGGTGAGATCTTGCGTGGAGCCCCAGATCGAGGGAGATTATCAGTGGTCTTGTATGTCTTCCATTTCCTAATAATTGCTCCCACAGTTGATTTCTTCAAACCAAGCTGCTTACCTATTGCAGATTCAGTCTTCCCAGCCTGGTGCAGGTCTACAATTTTGTTTCTGGTGTCCTTTGACAGCTCTTGGTCTTGGCCATAGTGGAGTTTGGAGTATGACTATTTGAGGTTGTGGACAGGTGTCTTTTATACTGATAACAAGTTCAAACAGGTGCCATTAATACAGGTAACGAGTGGAGGACAGAGGAGCCTCTTAAATAATAAGTTCCACCATAATTTGCAAATAAATTCATTAAAAATCCTACAATGTGATTTTCTGGATATTTTTTTCTCAATTTATCTGTCATAGTTGACGTGTACCTATGATGAAAATTACAGGCCTCTCTCATCTTTTTAAGTGGGAGAACTTGCACAATTGGTGGCTGACTAAATACTTTTTTTCCCCACTGTATATATGATGTATAAGAAAATAGTGCTGACTCATACAGTATGTATGTACGTACTGAATGTGATCACTTTCATCATGTCTGTTTCTTTTCTCATGCAGAATGTGAGAGATGTGAGCAACTGTCCTCTCACTGAGTTTATGGCTCCCTGTATTGACTCCCTCCCACCACTGGCTTTCACCAATCAGAGGCCTATACCAACCATGTTGCATCCCCCCTCTCCATTGGCCATACGCGCTCAGGATGCACAGCGGTTCATTGTATTTTCATACTTTGTCCCTGAAACCTGCCAGTCTGCTGAATGCCCAGTTGCCACAGAGGCCACTGCAGATGTATCTACAGGTAAACGAGAGGACCTATGGACAGATACACATCTTTCCTCAATGCTGCATCGATACCTGCCACACTTCTTTGACGAAGACTCCATGCAGCCACATCAGGCAGTAGAGGGCACCACTGAGGTCTCAGTTGCTCCAGTGGCAATATCTAATGTCGAGGAAGAGGACAGATTCTATCCTTACTCCCTCCCACCCCTGGCTCAGCGGTTCATTGGCAAATCATTCAATTTCCTCGAAACCTCCCAGCCTGCTGTTTCAGCCACAGAGTGCCCAGTTGCCACAGAGGCCACTGCTACCACAGCCACTGTCAAGGGAGATAATCGATGGGCAGCTAGAAGTCTTCTTTCAGTGCTGCCTCCATGCCTGCCAACAGTCTTTGACGATGACTTCATGCCACCAGAGCAGACAGTAGAGGATACCTATGAGGTCTCAGTTGCTACAGAGACCACTGCAGGCACAGTTACTGTTGATTTTGGAGTGTACAGATCAGCAGCTAAATGCCCTGTTCCAATGCTGCCTCCAAGTCTGCCACTTGTCTTTGACATTGACTACAAACTGCCAGGGGAGGCAGTAGAGGGCACCACCAAGTGTCCAGTTACCAGTGAAACAAACAATGATGTGTCCACTCACCTCAAAGAGGACATGGCAGCTGATCAAAGCCCTCCTGACCCTGCAGCACTGCCTCCAAGCTCGCCATGTATCCAAGACTCTGACCGCAAACTGACCAAGGAGACGAAAGAGGATGCCACCGAGTCCTCCGTTGCCACAGCGATCACTGCAGGCACATCCATTGTCCAGGGAGAGGACCTGTTGGGTGATAAAAGCCCGGCTCCAATGCTGCCTTCAAAGTTGCCACACATTCTAGACAATGACCACAAGCAGCCAGAGGAGGCAGTAGAGAGCACCACCAAGACTCAAGTGTCCAGGGAAGCGGCTGTTTCCGTGTCCACTGTCCAAAATCTGCCAGGGGAGGCAGTAGAGGACACCAACAAGTGTCCAGTTGCCAGGGAAGCAGCCGTTTCCGTGTCCACTGTCCACACAGAGGAGTTTTTGGCTGATAAAAGTCCTCCTGCACCTGCAACACTGCCTCTAATCCTGACCTGCATCCACAACAATGACCACAAACAGCTATGGAAGACAGTTGAGTGCACTACAAAGTGCTCAGTCAACACAGAGGCAACTGTTGCCATTTACATCTGGGATGATAAAAGTCCTCCAGGTCTGCAATGCATTCACAACAACAATGACCACAAGCAGCCAGAGGAGACAGTTGAGGACACCACAGAGTGCTCAGTTAACACAGAGGCAAGTGCAGTTGCATCCACTGTCAAGAGAGAGGAACTGATGAGTGATAAAAGCCCTGTCCTAGCACTTCCTCCAAGCCTGGCATGCATCCATGACAAGGACCACAAGCAGCCAGAGCAGAAAGGGAAGGGCACTAGTGAAGAGGTGGATCGCTGCCCTCATGCTCACCAGCTGGTCCCAGATGCTAACTTAACTCTGGCAACCTGCAATGATGAGCCGCCAACCCCTCTGCTCTGCATGGCCACTAAGACGCCTGTTAGAGTGAGAGCATCCATATGCAGGTCAGAGGATGAGGAACCCAGGCCCTGGACCCTGGAAGAGGCAAAGGTAGGTGTCCTATTTTACACTACTACTCTACAGGGTTGGGGGTCTGTTCCATTTCAATTCAAAGCTTTGAAGAGAATTTGAATTTTAAAGTACTTCCTGAATTGACTGGAATTTAAATGGAATTGACCCCAACCCTGCTACTCTATGCTCATAGTATAAAACATCACCCCTTACTAGGGTTAACATTTGTATTACGTTTAGTGTGAACCCAGGAAGAACATCTATGGCTATTATAAAATTGATTTGGGATACAAATAAACAAGTTATCTCAATTACTCTCCTCCAAATTGTGTGCCCCATGAGGCCATCAATGTATGTTGATCCCTCAAATGTGTATTGAATGTGCCACATTGGAACAATATTACATCTAGAGTCAATGTCTTCCTGTTAGGATTATTGGACAGGCATTGACATTGAGAGTGAAGAGAGGAGCGTCAAGGAGGAGGTGAGCCCGAGGGAGGGTGTGAAGCGTGAGGCGGACCGTGCCCATTCCAAGAGCTCCAATGGGACGGTTTCATCAGAGAGAGCAGAGACCATCCTGGGAAGAGTGGGCTTTCTGGCCATGAACCTCAAGCAGAAAGTCACGTTTTTAAAGACGGAGGAAAAAGAGAAAAATAAGAAACTGAATAAGAAGATGAACGGTGACGAGAAAGAGAGAAAGGAGATGAAGGCGGGAGAGAAAGAGCAAAAGAAAGCCATGAAGGCTGAGAAAAAGAGGGACAAGTTAGAACAGAAAAAGAGAGAGAAGGAAAGAAAAGGGAAGGAAAAGGCAGAGAAAAAGAGGTTAGAGGGGCTGATTAAGATACACAATGCCATGATGAAAGACAGGATTAAGAAAGAGAAGAAGTGGTCTGAGGAGCTGAAAAAGAGAGAAAAAGCTCAAGCTGAGCTCCTGGAGATGGAGCGAAAGATTCAAAAAAAGGAGGAGAAGAAGAGAGAAAAGAGGAGGAAAGAAGAGAGGAAGAGACTGGAGAAGAGGAAAAAGAGGGAGCCAGCTGGAGAAGAGAGAGAGAGAAAAGAGAGATACTGTATTTTTGCATGCAATGAAAAACAAAGAATAAAAAAATAAATGTTTACTCTGTTTGTTTTTTGTCAAGGCATACCGTACAAAACATTATAAACATTATAAATGTTTACTTTTCTTAAATTTGGGGAGTTTAAATGTTGAATCCTAAATCGACACTAAGCACTCCTACATGTTGAAAGGATTGGATAGGTGTACATATACATTAGGTGTAATATGGCAAACAAAGCCTATCAGAGGGAAAGGTAGAGCCATTACCAGTGTTAATACCTATGGGATAGGTAGAGAAAATTCTAAAACAAATCTCACAAGCTCTCATCCATAGTCAAATGAACTACTGTTGTCTGGAGTAATGCAGGTGTTGGTGACCTAAAGAGACAGCAAATAGCACAAAATAAGGCAGCAAGAAAGGGTCTGCAATGTGGTTATGAGATGTTCTCCATAGAATTACATAATGCACTCGAATGGCCGACTGTCAAGGAAATTATTAAAAAAACACACAAAAAAACATTTTTCATAAAATGTACTGAAAGACCAACCGCCAAATGTGATTAACTGGATATGATCAAAGACGACTTGTAAATGTAATAGGAATCTGGATCTGTGTCCTTTTCTTTTTACCTTGCTTTTGTTATTATTATTATTTTTTTAGTTTTCTTTTTACATTTCGTAAAATGTAATAATTACAAAAACATTTCATTTTAATTTCAATTTAGTAACATACTGTATCATTCAAATAAATATTATTATTTGTCTAATCATATTTTTTGCCTTTGAAGCTTAATATTTTGTAATATAATGTATGACTGACATGAGGGTAATCAAAGGGAGAAAGATAAGGGTAACAATGAAGACTTCTTCCATTACAGTTTCTAAGTGATGAGTGGAAGTGTACAGTGCCTTCCTGAATTATTGGCACCAGAAGGAAATGTGAACAAAAAAGGCTGTGAAAACATGTCATTGTGGTCTATCAGCTTGATCTTACACTCAAAAGATCATATGAATCTACCCTTTAATTGAGTAAAAATTGTTCAAATAGAAAAATAATCGCCATCAAGAAATCATTATGTTATTCAAAAACATGCGTGTCACAATTATTGGCTGCCCTATAAACTATTTTGAACAAAATCTAATTGAGTGCATTTGTAAAGTATTCAGACCCCTTGACTTTTTCCACACTTTGTCTTATTCTAAAATTGATTAAATTGTTTTTTTCCTCATCAATCTACACACAATACCCCATAATGACAAAGTGAGAACAGGTTTTTAGACTTTTTTATAAATGTATTAAAAATAACAAATGGAAATATCACATTTACATAAGAATTCAGACCCTTTACTCAGTACCTTGTTGAAGCACCTTTGGCAGCGATTACAGCCTTGAGTCTTCTTGGGTATAATGCTACAAGCTTGGCACACCTGTATTTGAGGAGTTACAAATTGGTGCATTCACCTTATGATAGCCAGTGGGACAACCACTTTACAATTTTTTTTTTTTTCATTTGTTTCATTTGTTTTGTTTTATATATATATTTGTACATTTTTAATTTGGTAATTTTTTTGTACATTTTTTTTGGTGTGGGGTAGTGGGGGGGTAGAAGGATTACTTTAATACTATCCCAGGTATTCCTTAAAGAAGTAGGGTTTCAAGTCTCCGGAAGGTGGTCAGTGGTCAGGTGGTTCTTCTCTGCAGATCCTCTCAAGCTCTGTCAGGTTGGATAGGGCGTGTCGCTGCACATCTATTTTCAGGTCTCTCCAGAGATGTTCGATCGGGTTCAAGTCCGGTCTCTACGCTGGGCCACTCAAGGACATTCAGAGACTTGTCCCGAAGCCACTCCTGCGTTGTCTTGGCTGTGTGCTTAGGGTCGTTGTCCTGTTGGAAGGTGAACCTTAGCCCCAGTCTGAGGTCCTGAGCGCTCTGGAGCAGGTTTTCATCAAGGATTTCTCTGTACATTGCTCTGTTCATCTTTCCCTTGATCTTGAAATAAAATAAAATTGTATTTGTCATGTGCCGAATATAACAGGTGTAGACCTTACCGTGAAATGCTTACTTACAAGCCCTTAACCAACAATGCAGTTCAAGAAATAGAGTTAAGAAAATATTTACTAAATAAACTAAAGTAAAAAAATTAATAAAAAGTAACACAATAAAATAATAACGAGGCTATATACAAGGGGTACCGGTACCGAGTCAATGTGTGGGGAAACAGGTTAGTCGAGGTAATTTGTACATGTAGGTAGGGGTAAAGTAACTATGCATAGATAATAAACAGCGAGTAGCAGCAGTGTAAAAACAAAGGGGGGAGGTGTCAATGTAAATAGTCCGGGTGGCCATTTGATTAATTGTTCAGCAGTCTTATGGCTTGGGGGTAGAAGCTGTTAAGGAGCCTTTTGGACCTAGACGTGGCACTCTGGTATTGCTTGCCGTGCGGTAGCAGAGAGAACAGTCTATGACTTGGGTGACTGGAGTCTTTGACAATTTTTTGGGCCTTCCTCTGACACGGCCTAGTATATAGGTCCTGGATGGCAGGAAGCTTGGACCCTGTGATGTACTGGGCCGTACGCACTACCCTCTGTAGCGCCTTACGGTCGGATGCCGAGCAGTTGCCATACCAGGCGGTGATGCAACCGTTCAGGATGCTCTCGATGGTGCAGCTGTAGAACTTTTTGAGGATCTTGGGACCAATGCAAAATCTTTTCAGTCTCCTGAGGTGGAAAAGGCATTGTCGTGCCCTCTTCATGACTGTCTTAGTGTGTTTGGACCATGATAGTTTGTTGGTGATGTGGACACCAAGGAACTTGAAACTCTCGACCCGCTCCACTACAGCCCCGTCGATGTGAATGGGGCGTGTTCCCAGTCCCTGTCCCTGAAAATCCTCCCCACAGCATGATGCTGCCACCACCATGCTTCACCGTAGGGATGGTGCCAGATTTCCTCCAAACGTGACGCTTGGCATTCAGGCCAAAGAGTTTAATCTAGGTTTCATCAGACCAGAGAATCTTGTTTCTCATGGTCTGAGTGTCCTTTAGGTGCCATTTGGCAAACTCCAAGCAGGCTGTCATGTGCCTTTTACTGAGGAGGGTCTTCCGTCTGGCTACTTTACCATAAAGGCCTGATTGGTGGAGTGCTGCAGAGATGGTTGGCCTTCTGGAAGGTTCTCGCATCTCCACAGAGGAACTCTAGAGCTCTGTCAGAGTGACCTTCGGGTTCTTGGTCACCTCCCTGACCAAGGCCCTTCTCCCCGATTGCTCAGTTTGGGCGGGCGGCCATCTCTAGGAAGAGTCTGGGTGGTTCCAAACTTCTTCCATTTAAAAATGATGGAGGCCACTGTGTTCTTGGGAACCTTCAATGCTGCAGACAATTTTTGGTACCCTTTCCCATATCTGTACCTCGACACAATCCTGTCTTGGAGCTAAATCATGTCCAATTAATTGAAGTTACCACAGGTGGACTCCAATCAAGTTGTAGAAACATTTCAAGGATGATCAATGGAAATAGAATGCCCCTGAGCTCAATTTCGAGTCTCATAGCAAATGGTCTGAATACATATTATATTTGTAATACATTTACAAACATTTCTAAAAACCTGTTTTGGCTTTGTCATTATGGGGTATTGTGTGTAGATTGATGAGGAAAAATTGTTATTTAATCAATTTTAGAATAAGGCTGTAATGTAACAAAATGTGGGAAAAGTCAAGGGGTCTGAATACTTTCCGAATGCACTGTATATTCTGATTAAGATTTTACTTTTGAAAGTTCATTTTAGTCTTTGGGAACTCTTAAGTGGTCATCCATGACTTCCTGTTTCACTTGGGTATAAATGAGGTGACACACAGGCTCAACTCCCTTAGTCATCCATCAAAATGGGAAAGGCCAGAGAACACACAAATGAAATGAGACAAAAGGTTGTTGACCTTCACAAATCAGGCAGTAAAAAGATAGCTACACGCCTGAAAATACCCATCTCCACTTTTAGGGCAATAACCTGCGCACAGTGAGGACGATGGTTCAAGTGGCAATAAAATCGCCAAGGATCACAGTTGGAGAATTGCAGAAGTTGGTTACATCTTAGGGTCACCAAGATGTCACCACTAAGTCTCCAATACTACAATTACACGCCACCTCCATGCATAGTTATTTGGAAGGGTTACCAGAAGAAAGTATATATAAAATATTATTCTAACGTTTTAGGAGCGTTTTTATCAGAGATGTAGCTTTTATTTTGAAGGTTCAAAACCGGAAACACCCCTTTTGTGTTGCACCTCCTCAGAGCTGTGTTTTCAGCAAAACGGTCCTGACCTCCCACTAGTTCTTACGTACTAGGTTCCTAGCTAGCTGTTCTGGATGTAAACAATTGACTTGACCACAACAATCTTGACATTGTAGCTTCATCTGCCATTGACCTTTGTGACAGATAGCTATATTTGCGACATTATACGACATGAATAGAGACACTTGGATCCAACAACGTGCCTAGATTGGTTGGTAGCAAACGTTATACAAAGTAATGTTACCTTAGCTAGCTATAGCCATATCTTGTATTTTTCTGTGGTTGACATGTGTAGTAGCTAGTTAGCTAATAAT